>NW_022651334.1:0-4797 GCF_011064425.1 Rattus rattus
ATAAGGGTCCTGGAATCTGAGATGTGAGCTGTTTCTTGCGCTGTCGGCTCTGACCCAGTATGAACGCATAGCTTGTAAAATTTCTTCTGAATGCCCTGCATTCCGATCTCACAAGTGCGGACTTTAAATAGCAGCTTATCTTTGTGTCGAAATTCCTTAATGCTTTCACACCAGAAGGGGAAAGGAAAAAAAAAAAAAAGAATATAAGGAAGATCAGAAATCAAGCTGTTCCAGCCCGTCACACTGCCGGGTCTGTGGTAAATGGGACGCCCGCTGACCTCCTAGAATTGTCACTGTCCAGGTCTTCGTGGCAGCTGGTACGTTTAAAAGCTGAGCTCTTTCCTAGTTGGTTAAGATTCACATGGAAGAGTTCTAATGCTTTTTTTCCCTGTTACATAACATCAGATATGAAAAGCTTCCATGCCTGTGCCCTGTGGTGAGATATAAAAATAGTGTCTCTGGCTGCGATCTGATGGGGCAAGGGTACCGAAGATGAAAGGCGCTGTAACGCGTGACTGCGCAGCTTTAAGGACGACGCGGAGAAGGAAGCCTGGAACTCCTTCCAGCCACCAATCAGACCCCTTCTGTTCATTTCAATTATAAATACGGGGAGGAGAAAAAGTGGGGGAAGACTGGCGAATGTTTTACCTCGATTAATTCCATCAGGATGCAGGAATGTATGTGTCAGACTCGACCATCGTTAAACCTGGCGCACAGTTATAGCGCCGTGTCTTTCAGGGTCTCGAGGCAATCGTTTTCGGTTTTTCATTCCTACGTGGTGACTAGAAATTACTAGTTCAAATCTCCCTGAGTAATCCGCATCTGTTTGGGATATTTGAGAAGTCTCCTAGAACCGAAGATACGAACCCGACGGCGTTCAGGAGGAGGTGTCTGTGGTTCTTGGATATGAGACGCGGCTTGCCTGCTTTGTGTAGAAGGACACACAGGAGGTGATTAGAAAGCACTGCATACCCTTTCCGCCTCCTCAGACGTAGCCCCTGCAACAGCATGTGGGACAGAGCTGCTCCATCCCAGAAATACAGCTCAAGAGATGGCTCCGCCTCTGCCCAGGTCCTCTGCATTTATGCTACAGTTGTGTAGCTTGATCTTCTTGTGGGACTCCTAACAGTGGGAGCCGGGGCTATCTCTGACTCTTCTGCTGCTTTGGGGACCCTTTTCCTCCTACTGGGTTGTCTTGTCCAGCCTTAATATGAAGGGAGGTGCCAACCCTTACTGCAACTTGATGTGCCAGGTTTGGGTGATAGCCATTGGAGGCCTGCCCTTTTCTGCGGGAAACAGAGGAGGAGTAGGGGTGGGCAGGGCAGAGAAGAGATGGGAGGGTACTGGGAGTCGTAGAAGGAGGAGAAAATACAGTCTGGATGTTAATAAGGAGAAGAGGAGGGTGAGGAAGATGAGGAGGAGGAGGAAGAGGGAAGAGGAGGAGGAGGAGAAGGAGGAGGAGGAGGAGGAAGAAGAAGAAGAGGAAGAGGAAGAGGAAGAGGAGGAGGAGGAGGAAGAAGAAGAAGAAGAAGAAGAAGAAGAAGAAGAAGAAGAAGAAGAAGAAGAAGAAGAAGAAGAAGAAGAAGAAGAAGAAGAAGAAGAAGAAGAAGAAGAAGAAGAAGAAGAAGTAGTAGTAGTTCCCCTTCTAGATAGTCTCAACTACATATTTCACTGTTGGCCTCTGTGCCTAGAATAGTACCTGGCACATAGTAGGGAGTCACCACTTTTGAATGAATGACTAAATTTTATCTTTCTTATGAAACTTCTCCTTATAAAGGGGAAATCTATTGATGTGGGTTTTTTCCTAAGTGGCCATGCAGTCGAACTGCCTTCTGACTATTTGTGTTTATAGCCACAGATCCGTGCTATGCCCAGCCTTGGCCAAGGATGCTTCTTATTGCTGTGGGTAGAGGTTAATAGAGTCATCATAGTTCAAACTCCTGACACTAAATGACTGGAACATCCACATCAGCCCCTGACCACCCCCTGACCTCCAGCTCAAGGCTCAGAGAACATCAGAATAGAGGGAAGAAAAAATACTGCAAGAGCAAGAGGATGGAGTAGAGAGCTATGAGATAATGTCCTCTGGACATAGCATGGCTATTACACGCATGAACCCACTGTAGCCATGGTTACTTACACAAGACCTATACAAGAACGAGCCAACTAAAAATTCTAGCATGGAGCCGGGCAGTGGTAGTGCTTACCTTTAATCCCAGCACCCAGGAGCCACAGGTAGGCAGATCTCTGAGTTCTGGTCTATGGAGCAAGTTCCAGGACAGCCAGGGCTATGTAGAAAGAACCCTATCTTAGGTGTTGGGGGGAGGGGGCCATCTAGCATGGAACAGAGAGGGGCTTTCCAGGCCTCAGCTGATAACCGTTGGTTATCATGGCTACTGGGGGGCAGGAGAGTAACGTTTCTTTGAGAGTGTGGTTGGTTTCCCACGCCTCAGTGATTCACTCCACAGACATGTGCATATGAACAGCAGAAACTGATTCATGGAGTGAAACTGATATATAATTGATGAATTGATTAACTTTTAGAGGAAGATGTGACAGGGCTGTCCTGTGTTGGAGTGGGAAGTGAGGGGTGGATATGATCAAGATACGTTGGGTACATGTTAAGAAATTTTCAAAAATCAAAAAGAGAGAGATGGCAAGACATCAAAGAAGCTGTAAGAATAATCCAGGCGTGTCCAAGGCCACAAAGAGTACGAGGGCGGGGCGGGGGGGGAGCACAGACAGCGCAGTAAAAATACAAATTAGAGATTGTCACCCGTCATAGGAATGATACCCAAATTTCATCATAGACAATTCGGAAGATGGCAAAGAACTAGAGAGGTTTCTCCTAATACTGTGAATGACTGACATTTTAGTCTGTGTGGGTCTCCATGCTTCCTGTTGGCTGACACAGGCAACAGCTGAAGGACCAATTACCCTAGGAGATACTGTCCTATCAATACCCAAGAGTCACGGGGAATCCTTGTTCTCTGAAGACTCCAGTCCACATTTTCCAGTGTCTGAGAACTGAAACTTTGGGTGGCCATCAACACAAGCCAGAACCCCAGGCTCTCTGAAGGCAGCTTATCTTTTGCCACAGTTCTCATAATTATGGGTCTGTCTGCTATGAACTCTCACCCATTATGTTCCTTACACATACTGTTGGAAGAGATTTAGAGCTGTGCCATTAGAGAATTTAAAGGATACAAGTAGACTTTTAAAACGTTGCCAGAGTTAACCTGAAACGTGCCCATACCCTTTGTAACGCTGGGTTTAACGCGGTGGGTTGTGCTGAAAATACCAACAAAATGTGCTTTTCTCTGTGATTAGGAAAAGGCTTCTGAAATTTGTTTAACCTCTCGCTGTGTGCAACTGCTGGCGGGCTGCATTAAAAGGCCCATTGGATGCCAGCAGAATTCCAAGCAGCTCTAAACTTAGGAATTGTTTCAGGCACTCAGATCCCTCAGAGAGAAAGGGAGACAAGAGAAATGCTGGGAGACAGCCTCTTTCCTCCTCAGGGTGCCTTTCAGAAGCAGCAGTCTGAGCATTGCTTCTGCTGAATGCTTAGTATACCAACGTCCAACACCGTATTGTCTGTGTCTAGCATCATGGGGTCTGATGAATGATTAGCATTCCAGTGTCCAATGGCATGGTGTCTCCTGAACGTTCAGTGTGCCCAGTGTCCAGCCCTGTGTTGGCTGTAGAGCCACGGGCCCATGCTCTTCCTCTGACCATAGGCAGGAAGTCCCTTTGCTCCTCAGTAGCCCATCAGCTTCGCCTGGTTCTGTAGCCACTGTTTGGACACATCTCCACTTGACCAGCACCAGCCCCTGGCTCCGCACCAAATCAGCCACCTATGGAGAGCCTGCATTCTCTAGGATGGGTTCAGCAGACATAGAACATGCAACACTGCTCCTTGAAGCTTTTTATTAAAGATCGATGAGCTCAGATGGTCTAGAAAGTCCAACTGCATAGCATTGTCTGTTCTAGAGCAATAGAGAATGATTTGCTAGTCTCTTACAGTTGTCTTTTTGTTATTTTTATTCAGTTGGTTGGTTGGTTGGTTGGGTTTTTTTTTTCTTCTACTGTTTATACTAAGCAACTGGCAACCAACAGCCATGTTGGGGTACTGGCCCAGCCATCTCACTCAAAATCAAAGCTTACACAATATTGCACACATCTCTTTATATCACCATCGAAGCACACAGTTCAAATGTTGTTCGGTGGGCAAGATGAATACCTGGTGTGTGGAATACTATTTAGCAATAAAAAAGGAAAAAAAATCACTGACATACTGTATCTCCAGGATAAGAAAACAGCACACTGTGTGATTCCATTTCTATGACATTATATAGGAGAGCTGACCCAGAGAACAGTAGACCAACCGTGTATCCTGACATGATGATCACACAAATCCATGCAAATGGTAGAATTCCTAGGATGTCTCCATGGGTGCTCTGTCCCTTCTTGGGGAACGACCTCGACTGAGGTCATGTGCTCGGATTTCCGCTGATCACCACGGTCTCCCTTCCTTGGTACTTTTCCTTGTTTAGCTCTTTGTGCCCGATGTCGATGGTGCTATATATTGACAGGAATAGCTTACTAGCTGGAAAGTTGCTGACATTTGATGTGCTGATAGAGAAACTTTTTGAGGACTCCCCCTCAATTCCACATGCAGCAGCCAGGGAGGGAGCATGGATGCTGGAGTCAGTGTGTGAGCCTTCTGCCTTTCCTTGGCTCTTATACCATCCCTGGGAGATGCTTTCATACTTTTTCATATATGAGGTTGGGGGTGGG
>NW_022651335.1:0-4776 GCF_011064425.1 Rattus rattus
ATTCTCTGCTCTTCTAGAGGTCCTGAGTTCAAATCCCAGCAACCACATGGTGACTCATAACCATCTGTAATGAGATCTGGTGTCTACCTCTAGCATGCAGGTGTACATGCAGGCAGAATCCTGTATACGTAATAAACAAATCTTAAAAAAAAAAAAAAGAAAGAAAGAAACTAAGAACTGGTGTTCAGCAGAGCAAGTAGTCCCCTCTTGGGACTGATTCTGGAAGAGCCTAATGACTGGTTTTTTTTGTTTGTTTGTTTGTTTGTTTGTTTTTTTGTTGTTTGTTTTTTTTTTTTGGTAGGAGATTCATTCCTGTCAAGATCAAGTGCAAAACAAGTTTCCAGTCTCTTCTCCAGGTAGTGCAGGGAGGAGAACCTTGGGCTGAGCACACTGGGCACCAGGGTGTAGTAGTCAGGATCAAACTAAATCACAGATAATCCATATGAAATCACCAGTTTCATTTGGCAGTGAGGTATGGCTCTCCCAAAAGCAATATAAATGTTCCCCCAATAGATGCCATTTTTGAGCACTACTGGTTTGAGAACTGGTGAGCACACATTAACTGATAAGATGATTTATCTCACAACTGATACCAACAGGCCCAAGCTTCTTACTGTTAAATAGCTTATACCCAAAGGTATTTCCTAACAAATTTAATGAAATCCTTTTTTTAACTAAATAATAGAATAGTATTTAATGGACTTCTATCACACAATGATTACATCAGAAGCAGTCTCAAAATTTCTGGTTTGAGTAGGAAAACAAAAACTTCAGCAAGACAATTTGAACTCTCCCCAAAGCAGTGTTTATATATTTTGTTTCAAATTCATCTCTCATCATTTGATCAACCACACAACTGAGCACATCCATGCACACAGTTCTTGTGGTCTGAATTAGCAAATACAGGCCCAACTCACACAAAATTTATGTCTCACAGCTGGTGCTGTAAGACATGGAAACAGCCTTGTACCACAAACTGCCACTGCGTCTTCGCTTTTAGAGATTCCACTTAGCATCCTCTAGCTGCCTTTAAACGGTTGAGACACACAGAAGAGTACATTTTATATATTGGCACCCTTGATGTAAGATAGGAGAGTGAACCTACTACTTGCTCAGGAACCTGGACATCATCACTAGGGATGCACACAGTGTGTGCCTTTCCTACCCAGCCCCCTGTCCACTGGAGGCAGATCCTGGTATCCTGAACTTGAACCACCAATAACTTATACTAACAAAATGGGATCCCTTTATACAGACTTCCCCAAATCTTGCTTTTTTTTTTTTTAAATTGGATATTTTTTTTATTTATGTTTCAAATGCTATCCCCTTTCCTGGTTTCCCCTCCAGGAACTCCTAACCCACCCCTCCCCTGCTTCTGTGAGGGCGCTCCCCCACCCACCCACCCACTCCCTCCTGCCTCCCCGCCCTGGCATCCCCTACAGTGGGGCATTGAGCCTTCACAGGACCAAGGGCCTCTCCTCCCATTGATGCCCTACAAGGCCGTCCTCTGCTACATATGGGGCTGGAGCCATGGGTCCCTCCGTGTGTTCTCTTGGGATGGCAGTGTAGTCCCTGGGAGCTCTTGGGGGTCTTGTTGGTTGATATTGTTGTTCTTCCTATGGGGTTGCAAACCCCTTCAGCTACTTCAGTCCTTTCTCTAACTCCTCCATTGGGGATCGGGTGCTCAGTCCAATGGTTTGCCTTCGAGTATTCGCCTCTGTATTTGTCAGGCTCTGGCAGAGCCTCTCAGGAGACAGCTATATAGCATTTCTTAGCACGGCAATATTGTCTGGGTTTGGTGGCTGTATGTTTATGGGATGGATCCCCAGGTGGGGCAGGCTCTGAATGGCCATTCCTTCAGTCTCTGCTCCACACTTTGTCGCCGTATCTCCTCCTATGAATATTTTTGTTCCCCCTTCTAAGAAGGATTGAAGTATCCACACTTTGGTCATCCTTCTTCTTGAGCTTCATGTGGTCTGTGGATTGTATCTTTGGTAATCCGAGCTTTTGTGCTAATATCCACTTATCAGTGAGTACGTACCATGTGTGTTCTTTTGTGACTGGGTTACCTCATTCAGGATGATATTTTCTAGTTCCATCTATTTGTCTAAGAATTTCATGAAGTTATTTTTTTTTTTTTTTTCCGGAGCTGGGGACCGAACCCAGGGCCTTGTGCTTGCTAGGCAAGCGCTCTACCACTGAGCTAAATCCCCACACGAGTTATTTTTTTTTTAATAGCTGAGTAGTACTCCATTGTGTGGATGTGCCACATTTTCTGTATACTTTTCTCCATTGAAGGACATCTGGATTCTTTCCAGCTTCTGGCTACTATAAATAAGGCTGCTATAAACATAGTGGAGCATGTAACTTTGTTATATGTTGGAGCATCTTTTGGGTGTATGCCCAGGAATGGTATAGCTGGGTCCTCAGGTAGCACCATGTCCAATTTTCTGAGAAACTGCCAGACTGATTTCCAGAGTGTTTTACCAGCTTGCAATCCCACCAACAATGGAGGCGTGTTCCTCTTTCTCCATATCCTCACCAGCATCTGTTGTCACCTGAGTTTCTGACTGGTGTGAGGTGGAATCTCAGGGTTATTTTGATTTGCATTTCCGAGATAACTAAGGATGTTAAGCATTTCTTTAGGTGCTTCTCAGCCATTTGATATTCCTCAGCTGAGAATTCTTTCTTTGGCTCTGTATCCCATTTTTTAATAGTGTTATTTGGCTCTCTGGAGTCTAACTTCTTGAGTTCTTTGTATATTTTGGATATAAGACATCTGTTGTAGGATTGGTAAAGATCTTTTCCCAATCTGTTGGTTGCCGTTTTATCTTTAACAGTGTCCTCTGCCTTACAGAAGCTTTGCAGTTTTATGAGATCCCATTTGTCGATTCTTGATCTTAGAGCATAAGTCATTGGTGTTTTGTTCAGGAAATTTTAAATTTTGACTTCTTTCTTTCCAATTTGTATCCCTTTGACCTCTTTTTGATGTCTAATTGCTCTGGCTAGGACTTTGGGTACTATATTGAATAAGTAGGGAGAGAGTGGGCAGCCTAGTCTAGTCCCTGATTTTAGTGAGATTGCTTCAAGTTTCTCTTCATTTAGTTTAATGTTAGCGACTGCTTTGCTGTATATGGCTTTTACTATGTTTAGGTATGGGCCTTGAATTCCTATTCTTTCCAAGACTTTTATCATGAAGGGGTGTTGTATTTTGTCAAATGCTTTCTCAGCATCTAATGAAATGATCATGTGCTTATTTTTCCTTTGAGTTTGTTTACATAGTAGATTATGTTGATGAATTTCCATATTTTGAACCATCCCGGCATCCCTGGGATAAAATGAATCTTGCTTTCTAAACTCATTGTGTTTCTTAGATTCATACACATTCCTTGTACCTGCCATCTATATTCATTTCCACATTTGTTTATGTAGTCAATACAAACGACTTATTTTGTCAATTTTCCTACTGCAGATGTAGAGATGTCCTTTAGTTTTAGTTTTTAATGAGCCAGCTGGCTTCTTTAGCCTTTTCTCCCCAAACACAAATCTTATATTAATAGAAAACTATTTAAATTATGGCATATCTGTCTGAAACAGCTCTAAAGAGAATAAAAATTTGTAAGTAAATTGTAGCATGTAACAGAATATTCTTAGTCTTTAAAAAAGCATGCTAAAATACTTAGGGGCAAGAAATGATGACTGTAACTCCCCTCCGTGACTCAGAACTAGAAGTATATAGCTACACAGGTAGACAGATAGAGACAGCCAATACTTTGGAAAAGGACAAAATGTCAACAAGAGGTGAATTTGAGAAAATGTCAGAATATGGGCATTCTTTGGATTGTTTTTAGGATTGTGGTTTTCCCTATAAATCTAAGATCATTCCTGGAAATTTGCTTATTTTGAAGCCCCGACCTTTACTGATTATAACAGAAATTGTCAATGGGAGTGTCTCTTGAGGAGGTAGCTTTTTTACCACACTACAGGATATTACCTGTGGGCCCAGAAGGCTACAGGCTAGTGTCCCTGGAGGGCCCAATACAGTCAATCCCAGCCTCCAAGTAGGGAAGGGTGATGGGTTTCCTAGTGATGTGCTGGTGTGCACAGAGGCAGGAAGGTCTGCTGACCTGGTAGAAAGCATTGTGGCTCCGAGCGCAGCCCTGCCCCAACTCTAGGTTTAGCCAGAACTTTTCACCCATGAAATGTAAGGAAACTTAGTCTTTCCTTGTCATCAATATATGGTAATACTAAATTTTTTTGTTGATTTATTTTCAAATGCCACTACTTCCAGATCAATCTCCTTCTGGTTCATCCCCTTCCATACCTCTTTTTTAAAGAAAAAAATATTTGTAATGCTTGTGATTCTGTCTGAGCAAAAATCTGAAGATCTAAAATCTCTTTATATTAAACTATTTATCAATAAACAGCTACTAAGAAAAAAGATACTTATTTTCAAAAGCTCTCTAAGAGGGCCAGAGAGATGTATCAGAAGGTAAAGGAACTCGCCACCAAGTCTGATATGCTCAACATGATCCCTGGGACCAACAAGAGAAAAGGAGAGAACTAACTCCTGTAATTTGTCCTCTGACCACCACATAAGCACCATGGCACAGTGCCCTCCCCCAACCCTCAAATAAACGCAATGAGACTATATTAAAGGAAAAAGGTCACTCCTGGAGACAGCTCTGTGGTTAAGAGCACTGGCTGCTCTGGCAGATCCCTGCACCCACATGGCAGCTCATAATCATCTGTAACTTCAGTTCCAGGAAATACCAG
>NW_022651336.1:0-4701 GCF_011064425.1 Rattus rattus
AAGATGGATGAAGCAAAGAAGTGCAGAAGTGTAGATCGCTCCTGAGAGACACAGCCAGAATACAGCAAATACAGAGGCGAATGCCAGCAGCAAACCACTGAACTGAGAATAGGACCCCCGTTGAAGGAATCAGAGAAAGAACTGGAAGAGCTTGAAGGGGCTCGAGACCCCACATGTACAACAATGCCAAGCAACCAGAACTTCCAGGGACTAAGCCACTACCTAAAGACTATACATGGACTGACCCTGGACTCTGACTTCATAGGTAGCAATGAATATCCTAGTAAGAGCACCAGTGGAAGGGGAAGCCCTGGGTCCTGCTAAGACTGAACCCCCACTGAACCAGACTGTTGGGGGGAGGGCGGCAATGGGGGGAGGGTGGGGAGGGGAACACCCATAAGGAAGGGGAGGGGGGAAGGGGATGTTTGCCCGGAAACCGGGAAAGGGAATAACACTCGAAATGTATATAAGAAATACTCAAGTTAATAAAAAAAAAAAAAGAAAGGTTCCCCTGTGCCAATGAGTTCAAGGCTCTTTCCAGGTTTCTCTTTGATTAGATTCAGTGTGTCTGGTTTTACGTTGAGGTCCTTGATCCACTTGGACTTGAGCTTTGTGCAAGGTAACAAATATGGGTCTATTTTCTTTTTCTACATACAGACAGCCAGTTAGAGCAGCACCATTTATTGAAGATGCTTTCTTTTTTCCGTTGTATGTTTTTGGCTTCTTTGTCAAAGATCAAGTGTGCAAAAGTGTGTGGTTTCATTTCTGGGTCTTCTATTCTATTCCATTGATCAAGGTGTCTGTCTTTATACCAATACCATGCAGTCTTTATCACTAATGCTCTCTAGTTAGAGCTTCAGGTCAGGGATGGTGATTCCTCCACAAGTTCTTTTATTGTTAAGAACTGTTTTTTGCTATTCTGGGTTTTCTGCCTTTCCAGATGAATTTGAGAATTGCTCGTTCCATGTCTTTGAAGAATTGTGTAGGGGAATTTGGTGGGGGTTGCATTGTGATCTGTAGATTACCTTTGGTAAGATGGCCATTTTTACTGTGTTAATTCTGCCAATCCATGAGCATGGGAGAGCTCTCCATTTTCTGAGATCTTCGATTTCTTTCTTGAGAGACTTGAAGTCATTGCCATACAGATCTTTCACTTGTTTGGTTAGAGTTACCCCAAGCTCTATTATTTCATATTATTTATGGCTGTTGTGAAGGGAATTGTTTCCCTAATTTCTTTCTCAGTTTGTTTATCGTTTCTATAACAGAAGGTTACTGATTTATTTGAGTTAATTTTCTATCTGGCCACTTTGCTGAAGTTGTTTATCAGCTGGAGAAGTTCTCTGGTAAAATTTTTGGGGTCACTTATGTATACTATCATATCATCTGCAAACAGTGATATCTTTATTTCTTCTTTGCCAATTTGTATCCCCTTGATCTCTTTTCCTTGTCTTATTGTTCTAGCTAAACTTTGAATACTATATTGAATAGATATGGGGAGAGTGGGCATCCTTGTCTTGTCCCTGATTATAATGGGATTGCTTCCATTTACTGGCTGTTGGTTTGCAGTAAATTGCTTTTATTATGTTTAGATATGGGCCTTGAATTCCTGATCTCTACAATACTTTTAGCATTAAAGGGTGTTGTATTTTTGGCAAATGTTTTCTGTGCATCTAAGGAGATGATCACATGATTTTTTGAGTTTGTTTATATGGTGGATTATGTTAATGGATTTTCGTATATTGAACCAACATTGCATCCCTGGGATGAAGCCTACTTGATCATGGTAAATGATAGTCTTGATGTGTTAGATTTAGATTGTAAGAATATTATTGAGTATTATTGCATTGAAATTCATAAGGGACATTGGTCTGAATTTCTCTTTTTTGGTTGTCCTTGTGTGGTTTAGGTATCAGAGTAACTGTGGCTTCATAGAATGAATTAGGTAGTGCTCCTTCTGTTCTATTTTATGGAATAGTTTGAGGAATATTAGTATTAGGTCTTCTCTGAAGGTCTAGTAGAATTCTGCATTAAATCTGTCTGGTCCTAGGCATTGACACAGGGGGAAATTTCCTAAACAGAACTCCAATGGCTCATGCTCTTAAGATCAAGAACTGATAAATGGGGCCCTTGAGGACTGAAAGTTTCTGTTAGCAAAGGATTATGTCAATAGTATATAACAACTCCACAGATTGGGAAAATTTTCACTTCAACTCATAACACATCCCATAGAGGCCAATATCCAAAAAATACAAAGAATTAAGAAGTAACTACCAAACAAACAACCCAATCAAAACAAGTATAGAACCAAATATAATCTAACTACAGAGAACTGAACAATGAGAAATTTAAAGAAATGACCAAAGTCCTGGTGACTAGAGAACAAACCAAATGACCCTGAAATTTAATTTCACACCTATCAGAATGGCTAAGACAAAAGTTCAGGTGGCACACATTTGCGAGGATGTGGAGAAAGAGGAACACTCCTCCATTGCTGGTGGGCTTGCAAACTGGTACAACCACTCTGGAAATCAATCTGAAGATTCCTCAGAAAATTGGAAATAGATCGACCTGAAGACACAACAATGCTACTCTTAGGAATATACCCAAAAGATGCCCTACGAGGCCACAGAGGCACATGTTCCACTATGTTCATTGTGGTCTTGTTTGTGATAGCCAGAAGCTGGAAACAAGCCAGATGTCCCATGACAGAAAAATGGATACAGAAACTGTAGTTCATTTAAACAATGGAATACTACTCAGCTATTAAGAATGAGGACATCCGGGTTGGGATTTAGCTCAGTGGTAGAGTGGTTGCCTAGGAAGCGCAAGGCCCTGGGTTCAGTCCCCAGCTCGGAAAAAAGAACCAAAAAAAAAAAAAAAAAAAAGAATGAGGACATCCTGAATTTTGCAAGGAAATGGATGGAACTAGAAAATATCACACTAAATGTGGTAACTCAGACCAGAAGGACATGCATGGTATGTACTCAATAATAAGTGGTTACTAGCCAAAAAAAAAGGTACAGAATACCCAAGACATAGTCCATGAATCAAAATGTCATCAATAAGCCGAAGGGCCCAAGTAGAGGATGACTTAAATCCTATTTGGGAGGAGAAGAAAGCAATCACAAGGTAGGCATCTGAGGCAAAGGAATGGGTTAAAGAGGAAACATGATCTGGTATTGGTAGGGTAAAGACTGGCTCCTGAGGCCAGCAGAAAGAATGGAACAGGCAACCTTGAGACACAGGAGGTTGGAGGACCTCCTGGAAATGTGGGCCAGAGACCTGGGAGCTGAGAGACTCTCAGGACTCAAAGGGAGGGAACCTAGATGAAAGGCCCTACAGTGGGGAGAGGGAACTTGAAGAGCTCACCTCCATCAGAAAGACAGGGCATCAGGTGAGGGATTGGGTTGCCATCCCACAGTCAGAACTCTGACCCAAGGGGGTTGGGGATTTAGTTCAGTGGTAGAGCGCTTGCCTAGTGAGCACAAGGCCCTGGGTTCGGTCCTCAGCTCTGAAAAAAAAAGAAAAAAGGAAAAAAACCCTCTGGCCCATAATTGTTCCTGTCTGAAAGAACTGCAGGGATGGAAATGGAGAGGAGCCTGAGGAAAAGAAGGTCCAGTGACAGACCCAAAGTGGGATCCAGCTCAAGGGGAGGCCCCAAGGCCTGACACTATAACTGAGGCTATGGAGCGCTCACAAAAAGGGATCTATCATGACTGCCCCCCAAAAGACCCAACAAGCAGCTGAAAGAGATACAGATATTTGTACCCAAACAATGAACAGAAGCTGCTGACCCTGTGGTTGAATTAGGAGAAAGCTAGAAGTAAGGAGGAAGGTGACCCTGTAGGAGGACCAGCAGTCTCAATTAACCTCAACCCCTGAGATGTCTGAGACACTGGACCACCAAGCAGGCAACATATCAGCTGATATGAGGTCCCCAACACTTATGCAGCAGAGGACTGCCTGGTCTGGGTTCAGTCAGAGAAGATGCTCCTAACCCTCAAGAGACTGGAGGCCCCAGGGAGTTTACAAGTCTGGTAGGGTGTGGGGGTGGGGCTATCCTCATGGAGACAGGGGATCTGGAGGAGACATAGGATAAGGAAGAGTCAGAGTGTGGACTGGGAGGGAGCTAAAATCTGGAGTGTAAAAAACAAAAGAGTAATGAAATTTTAAAAAGAAAGAAAGGCTCAACACATTAACTTCCTAAATAAGTTGAAGCCAGGCAAGGATCTTAAAAGATCAAAGCAGGAGGATCTTGCATTTATACAGCTTGGTTAGTTACTGAGTAAACTGTCTGTTAAAATTTAGATTCCTGTCGCCATGATAAAGAAGTGACCAGAGAGATTGCCTTCACACACACGATTCCAGAGTGAAAACACCGAGCTATCTGGAACCTCCTGGTATTGAGGCCCTGGAGGCGGGCAAGAGATCTTCCTGGTTGCCAAGCATCACAAGGAGAGCCCGTGCAAGAACCCGAGAGCAACTTTGATTTTAACCACAGATAAGACTAACTGATTCTGCTGCAAGTGACTTGCCGGTTGGTTCGGGACAACAGAGGCAGAATCCCTCTAGGACCAGGCACGTCCTGTGTTTACCGGAAGTCCCACACCCGCGGATCCCGGCCCGCAGCAGCTCTCTGCTCCCAGAACCCGTGGGAGAGATACCTTACCGCCTGGTCAGGTGGGCACTCCTGAGGCTGCA
>NW_022651337.1:0-4773 GCF_011064425.1 Rattus rattus
CAAAATAAAAAAAAAAAAAAAAAAAAAAAAAAAAAAAAAAAAAAGAAAACCACAAGTGAAATTCTCTATGGCTGAGTGGCTGACCACAGAGGGAGATACGAACATTTAAGAGAAATAACAGTTTACTCGTTAAAGCTTAAAACCACATTTTTAAAAATTGTATATTTGTTAAGATTTTGTAAGTGAGAAATGAGACACTCATTCTCTGGGCTGTTAAGCCAATTTGAAGAACATTACTTCAAAGTCAATAGTCTTAGAAACAAGTGTTATTGAAGTCATATTTCATGAAAAAGTCAAGAAGAGTGTTGAAAGTTTAGTGTCAAAGAAGAAAATTTAATGGAAGAGAGAAATGCAGCGACAGATACCTGTTTAGATATGTGGAGAGGAAGGAAACTGTTGACCTCTCAACACCGCAGCAATAGATCTGAGGCAAAAGTGCACATGATTGTTTCCAGGTAAAGAAAGAGCAATAGCTCAAAATAATTGCTAATAGGGCACTAATTTGAGAAAAGACTGAACACCACCAGAATTGAGCAACTAATTTATCATTCTACCCATTTGCAATCAAGGATGAGCTTTCAACAATGAAAAAGAAAAATACTTTAACTACAAACCTAACCTCCATAACACAGTTCTTGATAGTTATCTGGGAAAAAGAGTTCTATTCTGGTCCTGAACAAAATGTGGATGCTTCATTCTTTCTGAGAAGGGGGAACAAAATGGACTCCAGCAGGGAGTACAGACAGGATGGCAGGGACAGGCCATATTATCCTGGCTCCTGAAGTTCTGAAACAGCTCTTCCTGTATCCAGAGTTACTTTTTTATTTTGTAAACTTACAATTGAGGATTGTTCATGGGTGTGTGTGTGTGTGTGTGTATGTGTGTGTGTGTGTATGTGTGTGTGTCTACTATAATTGTAAATATATCTCTGGTTCCCATTAAAAATCATCATTTTAGTTTTAAAAAAGAAGGGGAACAAAATATGTACAGGAGCAAATATAGGGACAAAGAGTGGAGCACAGACTGAAGGAAAGGTCATCCACAGACTGCCCTACCTGGGGATCCATCCCATATGCAGCCACCAAACCCAGTCACTATTGCTATTGCTGAGAAGTACTTGCTCACAGGAGCCTGATATGGATGTCTCCTGAGAGGCTGCCAGAGCCTTACTGATACAGATGAGGATGCTTGCAGCTAACTATCTGACTGAGTTCAGGAACTGCATTGGAGGAGTTAGAGAAAGGACTGAAGAAGCTGAAGGGATTCCCATAGGAAGAACTACAATAACAACCAACCAGATCCCCTAGCTCCCAGAGACTAACCCATCAACCAAAGAGTGCACATGGAGTGACCCATGGCTCCAGTTGCATATGTTGCAGAGGATGGCATTGTCTGGCATCAATTGTCTTGGTCCTGTGAAGGCTTGTTTCCCCAGTATAGGAGAATGCCAGGGTGTTTAGGTGGGAATGGGTGGTGGGAGGAGGCATTCTCATAGAAGCAGAGGGAGAAAGGAAAGGGTTGATGGAAGGGCAATAGGAAAGGGGATAACATGAAATGTAAATACATAAAATATCGATTTAAAATGCCAAAAAAATTTTCTCTACCTTACCACCCTGCTGATTATCACCTTGGTTAAGGAAGTCTATGAGAAAAAAGTGTTGCAAGACTGATACTTCCTCAAGAAAAAAATGGTATGAAGATATCACTTCATTTCAAATATCAATAATTATTGCAGAAGACATGGTTCTGTCAATTGATAGATGAGTCACTTAATGGAAGATTATGACAAGAATTGCCTCTAGATGTCATTTTCTTTATACTAATAAACTTGGCATGCAAGGAATTTATGTGTTAGAAGTTATGAAATATGATGTATTTAGCTATGTAAATTTTCAAGAAGATAATAAGTTACAGCTATATTATTTTAAATGATAATAAAATTGCAATCACCTTAAAAAAAGAATACAGATTTATAGCTGATTTTGGTGGCGATGGTATCTTGAGTGTTTAAGCTATAAGAGGCTTCATGATCACCATGGATCAGCAATACTGAATTACTCTATCAATGACAATAGAGGTCATTTCATAATCTTGACAATCTGCAATCTCCCTTCAGTACCCAAAAGACATTGCTCCTATGGTCACAGACTACACATCCCAGGAAACCTGGAATCGCATAAACAAATCCTATCACAAATCAGTCTATCCCAATATCTTCATAACTGAACTTCAAGCACCATCTATCCAAGTACAGAGCAGCTAAGACAGGACATTACTTATATTTGTCCTCAGACAGCTCTTCTTTTATGAACAGTACATTCTCCTTTGACCTCTGATTATAACAGAATGTTACTCCTCACATGGTAACTTCTTTAGTGTTTCAGAAATGAACACAGACTGGGCTGCACAGCTCCACATTTAATACATGGTGCCCTATGTTGTACTGTAGAAGCTTGTCTACTGAGTGTTCTTAGAGCATTGTCTTTCAGAATTGCATCACTCCATTTTCTGTGAGGGTCAATATCCCAAAACTTGTCCATGACAAGAGAGCAACTGCCTTCAATCTCAACTTGAGATGTTTTGAAAAAAATATCGTGGTTCTGAATGTATTTGACTTAGCATTGCCAGTTGCTGTCCCTGGATCACAGCTCAGCTTCACCCTTGCTCTTCAACAGGTTTTGATCCCAAGGTCCCTTTCTGATGACTTTTTCACGAGCTCATTTTTATTTTAGAAACTACTTTGTGGGAGAAGTCTTATTCGTGCAAAAAAAATCAAACAGTTAGCTAGAATCTTATCTGAAAAGTTGTAAATATTAACTGTTATATGTATTATTCATGGTACATTTAATACAATTTTGTTGCATATTCAGTCCCATAGTACCTTGCAAAGAGTTAGCTATGAGCAATGTCTGGCCCTATCCAATCACTCATGAATCTACAGGGCACTTTACAACTGAATAGGTATTTTTAGAGGAGGGAAAAAGGAATACAAAGATGGAAATAGAATCTGGATTTTGAAAATAATAAATAAATAACACAGATGTAATATTTAGACTATTAATATACTTAATTAAAATACAATTTAAGTGACAAATACTTAAAATAGCTATTTCATTCTTTTAAATAGTTATTTAAAATTAATATTTTAATTAAATTTTCATATGCTATTTTAAAATTCTTTTAGAATTTAATTTTTATTTTGTACAAATTTTATTTTGAAAGAATTTAATGATTTATAGGGAAGAAGTGCATGCACATAAATGTTAAAGTTTAAATTTCTCTTGAACTAATTTAGCACAATGTATATCAGCATCCCAAAGTAAAACATCTTTTACCTTATGTTTATTTCATTTTAAAATCCATGAATAAAGATATGACCACTGGATATTCTAGAAACACTGTATCTCAATGATTGCAGAAGAAAATATTTATGTCTCTCTGGACAGAACTCTAGGATTTCATAAAATGCTAGTTATATGGGATGGTCAGATGATAGCATTCACAAATAGATCAAATAGATACTATGCACACACTTATTCTTTAATTTATTAGAATAAAATATATCTTTCTACTCATAATTTTCAGTGTTAAACCTTCACTTAAAATATTTAGCGTGTTTGATTTATCCAAACAGATTAGTCATGATATCTTCAAGTAATACTTGATTGTTTTTACCTACAACTCATGAAAGATGGTAATGTAATATATAATAAAAATATTTGTCTGTGACTCATCCTCTAACTCGATCAGAGGCATCCTCTTTACCTCCACTATCATTCCACTGTGCACTCATACGAGTCTGATTTGAATGTGCTATATCCAGCACCATGCTGCCCAGGTACTTGGCTTGGTTATAGAAGCTTAGGTATACACAATTATATGGGTCTCACATCACACTGAAGTAGTAATTTCTTTTGACATTACTAGTTTATAGGTAGATAACATTAGACATTAACTATATGACTTGCCAAAAAAGCACAGCAAATAGGTAACCAAAGTTCTTGGTTGCCAACTTGTGATCATAAAAATGATAACACAAACACAATACATAAATTCTTCACTTTAGGCTTTAATTGTTTTGCCAACAAAATACTCTTTTTTGATCTTGGGAAAAATGCCCTGTCTTGACATTTATTGACATGTACTGTTTGACCACATACTGCTTATCATTACATTTTAAGGTTTTAGGCTTTCGAAGTCAATGAAAAAAATCTCTCAATGGCCTAATACCATTTTTTTTATCTGTTTCATGCAATATTATTCTATTAAACGTTTAAGACTTTCTAATAAATTTGCATTTTATTTCGACATATTCTATATACCAACATAACATGTGTTTTTGTTATAATTTGTGTTAACCTATAATAAAGAAGGGATATTTGAATGTTTATTTCTATAATCAGTCTGTTCATTTTAGGCAACAACTCTCTTCCTGCTAACAAGTTCTTAACTATCATGGCTTCAAGTTGTTAACTCTAATCTTGTCATCTTTAATTAATGCTTTTTGTTACGAATTTTTCTGAATAAGATAAGGCTGTATCAGCTGGTGACTTTAAAATATGCAAGAGAAGCTTTAACATATATCTTCACTATTGGCCTGAAAAAAAATACATGTAGACAACTCCCAGGCTGTATACTTGAAATCTCAGAGAGAAGTTATAGTTGTTAATTATCACTTGTAGTTCAGTAAATCTTAAAATAACATGTATATCATTTCCTGAATATGGCTTATGAATTATCAACAGTTATCATTTCAGTTCTTTTTTTTTTTTT
>NW_022651338.1:0-4770 GCF_011064425.1 Rattus rattus
TGTCCATTGATGAGAGTGGGGTGTTGAAATCTCCTACTATTATTGTGTGAGGTATAACGTGTGCTTTGAGCTTTAGTAAGGTTTCTTTTATGTATGTAGGTGCCCTTGTATTTGGAGCATAGATATTTAAGATTGAGAGTTCATCTTGGTGGATTTTTCCTTTGATGAATATGAAGTGACCTTCCTTATCTTTTTTGATGACTTTTAGTTGAAAATCGATTTTATTCGATATTAGAATGGCTACTCCAGCTTGCTTCTTCAGACCATTTGATTGGAATTTGGTTTTCCAGTCTTTTACTCTGAGGTGGTGTCTGTCTTTGTCTCTGCGATGTGTTTCCTGTAGGCAGCAAAATGCTGGGTCCTCATTGCGTATCTAGTTTGTTAATCTGTGCCTTTTTATTGGGGAATTAAGTCCATTGATGTTGAGAGATACTAAGGAATAGTGATTGTTGCTTCCTGTTATTTTCATATTTGGGGGTGAGATTATGTTTGTGTGCTTCTCTTCTTTTGGTTTTGTTGCAATCGATTAGTTTCTTGCTTTTTCTAGGGTTTAGTTTACCTACTTGTATTGGGGTCTGCCATTTATTATCATTTGTAGGGCTGGATTTGTAGAAAGATGTGTAAATTTGGTTTTGTCATGAAATATCTTGGTTTCTCCTTCAATGTTAATTTATAGTTTTGCTGGATGTAGTAGCCTGGCCTGTCATTTGTGTTCTCTTAGGGTCTGTATGACATCTGTCCAGGATCTTCTGGCTTTCATAGTCTCTGGTGAGAAGTCTGGTGTAATCTGATTGGTCTGCCTTTATATGTTACTTGACCTTTTTCCCTTACTGCTTTTAATATTTTTTCTTTGTTTTGTGCATTTGTTGTTTTGACTATTATGTGACAAGAGGAATTTCTTTTCTGGACCAATCTATTTGGAGTTCTGTAGGCTTCTTGTATGTTTATGGGAATCTCTTTCTTTAAGTTAGGGAAGTTTTCTTATATAATTTTTTGAAGATATTTGCTGGCACTTTAATTTGGGATTCTTCAGTCTCTTTCTATAACTATTATCCTTAGGTTTCATCTTCTCACTGTGTCCTGGATTTCCTGTATGCTTTGGGCTAGGAGCTTTTTCCATTTTACATTATCTTTGACAGTTGTGTTGATGTTTTGCCCTTGAGATTTTCTCTTCTATCTCGTGTGTTCTGTTGGTGATGCTCACATCTATGATTCCTGATCTCTTTCCTAGGCTTTCTATCTCCAATGTTGTCTCTCTTTGTGCTTTCTTTATTCTTTCTATTTCCATTTTTAACTTGTTGATGGTTTTGCTCATTTCCTTCTCCTGTTTAGTTTTTTTTCCAGTAGTTCTTTAAGAGATTTTTGTGTTTCCTCTTTAAGGACTTCTACTTGTTTACTTGTGTTGTCTTGTAATTCCTTAAGAGAGTTAATTATGACCTTCTTAAAGTCCTGCATCATGATAAAAAATGTTATTTTTAAATCTAGATCTTGCTTTGCCCGTGTGTTTGGATATCCAGTGTTTACTTTGGTGGGAGATCTGGGCTCCGATGATGCCAAGTAGTCTTCGTTTCTGTTTCTTGGGTTCCTGAGCTTTCCTCTTGCCATTAGGTTGTCTCTTGTGTTAGCTGTTCTTGCTGTTTCTAATGGTGGCTTGACTTTCCTGTAGGCCTGTGTGCCAGCACTCCTGTAGACCTATTTTTCCTGGTTTTTTTTTTCCAGCCAGTTATGGAAACAGAGTGTTTTGCTCTCAGGTGTGTAGTCACTCCTCATGGCTGGCTTTCAGCTCTTTGTGAGGGCAGCAATCGGAAGGGTCCTGCCCCTACTGCTCCTAGGTCCTTGTGTGCATGGGGCACAGGTAGCACTAGGCATTTTCCTCTTCAGTCTGGAATGTGAGCAGTGAGTAGTCTCCTCTTAGTTCTCAGAGGTATCTGTACCTCTGAGGGTTTAGCTCCCTACCCCCATGAGATTTGAGTACAGGGAGCTGTTTGACCGGTTCAGTTCAGATCCAGGCTCAGATCTGGACTGTGGGGCTCCTGAAGCTAACTGTTCCTATATTCCTGTGTCCAGAGGCACTATGCAGTTTCCTCTTGGGCCATGGATGTGGGCAAAGGTGGGCAGAGTTGGCAGTCTGTCCTGCAGTCTTAGGATTGCCCACACTTCTGTGTGATCAGCTCTCTCTCCCACAGGATTTGGGAGCAGGGAGCTGTGGGTCGGGATCAGAGAAGTTCGGGCCACAGCCAGAAACTGGAAGTGCCTGGTCCCAGAGGACTTCTGCCTTTGTGTGCCCCGAGTCCGCTAGGCAGGTCACTTGGAGCAGAAAAGTTGACCTTACCTCTGCTCTCAGGCATGTAGTCATTCCTGGCAGCTGGCTTTCAGGTCTCTGTGAGGGCAGCAACCATAAGGGTCCTGCTCCTACTGCTCCTAGGTCCCTGTGCCAAGTTTGGAGATTTTAAATAAAACTTCTTAATAATTCTTTGTGAATTTCATATGATGCATCCCAATCCCATTCATCTTCCCATCACTTTGTACCTTCCCTTTGCCCTTGCAACATCCCCCCACCCAAGGAAAAGAAAAAAGGTAATAAAATTTAAAAAATGTACAAAACAAAACAATAATATAAAACCCAAAAACATCTTGTCATGGAATCTGTAGTATGTCACAGTGAGATGGCCCACCCCAACATCTACCTTATTAATGTGTATATTTTTAATTATTGCTTCTGTGTCACTGGGTATTTGTTTAAATTGTATATTTCATCATACATAGGCACACATACACATAATATATAAAGTGAAAAAAGAGAGATCCCAGAAATAAACTCAGATTAGTTATTAGTATTTAACAAGGGAACAAAGCACTCAGAGTGGATTAAGGACAACATCTTCAGTATATGCCAATGGGAATGCTCCTTATTCATTATATATCAGTGGGAATGCTCCTTATTGGCTGGAAAAAGAATGGAACTGAACTTTTATGCTAGCAGCAAAACAATTTTTAACTGAAAACTTAAATTTGAGGTACAAAAATTGGAGAACTAGAAGAAATCATTTTAAAAACTCACTGACTTTGATCTTGGTAGTGATTTTTTTGGATATGGGATCAACAGCAATAAAGATAAAATTAAACTAGTATCAACCCAAATTTCAAAAGTTTAATTCAGTGAGGGAACAGGAAAGTAAGAGGAGTATTCCTTGAAGAAGAGGTTAATGTGAAAAGATGTAAGCATTTATTTTTTAAAGTGCAGAGAACTTGAATGGATGTGGCTTCAAAAAGGCATGCAAATGTTAACAAGTTCACTATATCACTAATTATCAGAGAAACACAAATAAGAACCACAATGTTCTATCATATGACCCAGTAATCCCTTGCTGGTTATCTAGGCTAAGGAAACAGGATGAATATGATGAATAGACATCAGTATGTCTTTCTTTAATACAGCACTATTCACGGAAGTCCCAACAGGAACAGCTCAAACATTTATCAGTGAATCAGATTCACAGGGCTGGTGTATATGTATACGAATGCATTACTCAGTGTTGGAAAAGAGGAAATTCTATATTTGAAACAATATGCATGAACCTGAAGTTTGCCAAGCATAGAAGAAATGATTTCACTTATTCACAGACTCCAAACTTGTGAAACTTACAGAAATAGTAGGAGTCAGTGAATGAGAGAAATGAAGAGATATTGGTCCAAGGGTCTAAACAATCTATTATAAATATAGCAGGGATATAATAGTTTTCATTATAAGTGTTGTCATCAAAACTGAGTTATATGCTTCAGATTTGTACAAATTTCAAATCTCAAATATTATTTACACACACACACACACACACACACAAGAAAATTATGCTAGGTAATAGATTTACCACTCTGATTGTGGCTGTCATTTAAAATATGCATGTATTTATAATAAATTGGTTGCATACTTTCAAAAATTATATGCCTCCCTCCCCACAGACAACCTGGAAAAATGGAATCAATGCCTCATTGAAAGACATGGGGGAGCTTGAGCTCTCAAATAAAATAGTAAGTTACACAGATCCATTGGGGTCTATGTGGTCTTAAGACCTTTGCACTTCTCTGAGTATTCTCTCTCATTTATTCCTTACCCTCTTCCTCAGTGCTTGGTGGTTATGGTGCACAGTCCTGTGTATGCTAGACAAGTGCTTTATTATTGAATTCTTGGGTTTTTTTTATATAGGGCCATTTTATTAGCTTAGGCTGACCTTGAATTCACTCTGGAGCCCAGACTGGCCTTAAATTCATGATTCTCTGTTTCTATCGTTCAAATTCTGAGATTACAGGCCCAATCACAGCTTTTACCTTAAAGACTCTTAGTTGAGTAATTAAGGAGAATCAAGATACATTTTTCAGGAACGTGCTAAGGACCTGCTCCATTTCTAGCACTCTATTGGGAACCCTCTCTTTGAGTAGATAGGAAGGTTGTGGCTTGGACTTTTTTTTGTTTGTTTGTTTGTTTGTTTTTTGGGTTTTTTTTTTTATTAACTTGAATATTTCTTATATACATTTCGAGTGTTATTCCCTTTCCCAGTTTCCGGGCAAACATTCCCCTCCCCCTCCCCTTCCTTATGGGTGTTCCCCTCCCCACCCTCCCCCAATTGCCGCCCTCCCCCCCACAGTCTAGTTCACTGGGGGTTCAGTCTTAGCAGGACCCAGGGCTTCCCCTTCCACTGGTGCTCTTACTAGGATATTCATTGCTACCTATGAGGTCAGAGTCCAGGGTCAGTCCATGTATAGTCTTTAGGT
>NW_022651339.1:0-4765 GCF_011064425.1 Rattus rattus
CTCCCCTCCTCTCCCCCTCCCCCTCCCCTCTCCTCCTCTCCTAGGCCTGCTGAGGCACCCCCTTCTTCCAGACCTCCATAGAACATACCACCACTCTCCTTATCCTTTTATAAACACAACAGACACATCTGAACAAATGTCTCTGGAATAGTATGCTAAGTCCTCTGAACATATGCTAAGGAGTGGTGTAGCTTAGTCATATGGTAGATTTTATTTTTCTATTTTAATAATTCTCCAAATAGATTTCCAGAGTGGCCAGACTAGTTTACATTCTCCCCAACAATGAATGTGGGGCTTACCTTCCCCCACATCCCCTCTAGCATTTGGTGTCCATTGCTTTGCTAATCTTTGTCATTCTGACTGAGATGGAATCTCAAAGTTGTTTTTCCATTTCCTTAGTTGGATCCTTAACTTGGGATATCATTTTGAGTTATTACTTATCGTTTTGTTTTTCTTTTGAGAACTCTCTGTTTAGGTCCCAGAGCCATTATTTGAATTGGCTTTTAGATTGATTTACTATTAGATTTTTTCATTAATTAATTTATTTATTCACCTTACATCTGGATCACAGCTGCCCTCCCTCTTCCCCTTCCAGTCTAACCTTCCTACCCTCCTTCCCTCATTTTTCTCTCCCCTTCTTCTCAGAGAAGGGAGCCTCCCCAGCCCCAGGTACCAACTTGACCTAGATTATCAAATCTCATCTGGACTTATGCATCCTTTACCACTGAGGCCAGACAAGGTAGCCCAGCTAGGGGAAAGGGATCTTTTTTTTTCGGAGCTGGGGATCGAACCCAGGGTCTTGCACTTGCACTCTACCACTGAGCTAAATCCCCAACCCCGGGGAAAGGCATCTTAAAGGCATGCAACAGAGTCCAAGTCAAAGACAGTCCCCATTCCAGTTGTTGCGGGGATCTACATGAAGACCAAGGAGCACATTGGCTACATATGTGCAGGGGGCCTAAGTTCAGTCTATACACGCTCTTTTGTTGGTGAATCATTTTCTGTAAGCCTCCATTGGTCCAGGTGGGTTGGCTCTGTAGGTCTTCCTGTGGCGTTCCCATAACTTCCAGGACCTTCAATTCTTCCCCCATTTCTTCTATAAGAGTCCCTGACCTCTGTCCAATGTGTGGTTGTGGGTATCTGATTCTGTTTCAGTCAGCTGCAAGGTGAAGAGGACAGTTAATTGAGGTTCCTGTCTACAAGCATAACAGTATCATTAATAGTGTCAGAGATTGACTTTCTCCCATGGGATAGGTCTCAAGTTGAGTCAGTCATTGGTTGTCCATTCCCTCAATCTCTGCTCCATCTCTATGCCTACACATTTGGTAGGCAAGGCAAATTTAGGGTAAAACATTTTGTGGGCGGGTTGATGACTGAAAATCCTGCTTGGCTACAAGAGGTAGCCACTTCAGGCTCCATGTTCCCTGCTGCTAGGAGCATCAACTAGGGTCACCTGCATATCCTCCCAGGAGCCTCATACATCCCAGGTCGCCAGTTTGTCCCAGAGATGCTCCTTACCAGTTTCCCTTCTCTCTCCCATCCCTCTCATCCCCACCACTGCTATCCCCACACCTGACCCCCAACCCCCCTAGGCGCACCTTTTCCCACCCGGTTCTCTCCCTCCATCCACTTCTGATGTCTATTCTATTTCCTTTTCTCAGTGAGATTCAAGCATCCTCTCTTGGGCCCTCTTTGTAACTTAGCTTCTTTAGGTCTGTGGATTGTAGCATGGTTATCATGTGCTTTATGGCTAATATCTAACTTATAAATGAGAAAATGTCATGTGTATATTTCTGGGTCTGGATTATCCCACGCAGTATCATATTTTCTAGTTCCATCCATTTGCTTATAAATTTCATGATAACTTGGTTTTTTTATTGGATTTTTTTATTTACATTTCAAATGTAATTCTCTTTCCCGGTTTCCAGTCAATAAACCCCTATCACATCCCCACTTCTTCTAGGAGAGTATTCTCCTTCCCCAACCACCCACCCCTTCCTGCCCTGACATTTCCCTACACTGGAGGGGGGATATTTTTAGCCTTGGCAGGACCAAGGGCTTCTCCTCCCTTTGGTGACAAACAAGGCCATCCTCTGCTACATATGCAGCTGGAGTCATGGGTCTATCCATGTCTGCTCTTTGGATGGTGGTTTAGCCCCTGGAAGCTCTGGTTGGTTGGTATTACTGTTTTTATGGGGTTGCAAGCCCCTTCAGCTTCTTCAAATCTTTCTCTAACTCTTCCAATGGGGATCCTGTTCTCTGTTCAATGATTTGCTGCTAACATTTGCCTCTGTATTTGTCATGCTCTGGCTGAGCCTCTCAGGAGACAGCTGTATCAGGCTCCTGGCATCATGCACTTCTTGGCTTCATCAATATTATCTAGGTTTGGTGGTTATATATATATATATGGGCTGGATCCCCAGGTGTGGCAGGCTCTGAATGGTCATTCCTTCAGTTTCTGTTCCAAATCTTGTCTCCTTATCACCTCCTATGAATCTTCCTCCTTTTAAGATGGACTGAAGCATCTGCACTTTGGTCGTCCATCCTCTCTAGCTTTATGGTCTGTGGATTTGTATCTTGGGTAATTTGAGCTTTTGGGCTAATATCCACTTATCAGTGAGTGCATACCATGTGTGTGTTTTTTGTGATTGGGTTACCTCATCAGGATGATATATTCTAGTTCTATCCATTTGTCTATGAATTTCATGAAGTCATTGCTTCAGTAGCTGAGTAGTACTCCATTGTGTAAATGTACCACATTTTCTCTATCCCTTCCTCGGTTGAAGGGCATCTGGGTTCTTTCTAGCTTCTGGATATTATAAATAAGGTTACTAAGAACATAGTGGAGCATGGGTCCTTGTTACATGTTGGAGCATCTTTTGGGTATATGCCCAGGAGTGGTTTAGCTGGGTCCTAGGTAGAACTATGTCTAATTTTCTGAGGAACCTCCAGACTGATTTCCAGAATGGTTGTACCTACTTGCAATCCCACCAGCAATGGAGTAGAATTCCTCTTTTTCCACATCCTCACCAACATGTGCTATCACCTGAGTTTTTGATCTTAGCCATTCTTACTGATGTGAGGTGGAATTTCAGGGTTGTTTTGACTTTTATTTCCCTGATGACTAAGGATGTTGAACATTTCTTTAGGTATTTCTCAGCCATTCGGCATTCCTCAGCTGTGAATTCTTGTTTAGCTCTCAACCCCATTTTTTATTAGGGTTATTTGTCTCCCTGGGGTCTAACTTCTTGAGTTCTTTGTATAGTTTGGATATTACCCCTCTATCGAATGTAGGATTAGTAAAGGTCTTTTCCCAATTTATTGGTTGATGTTTTGTCCTAATGACAGTGGCCTTTGCCTAGTAGAAGCTTTGCAATTTTATGAGGTCCCAATTGTCGATTATTGATCATAGAGCATAAACCATTGATATTTTCAGGAAATTTTCCCCAGTGTTCATGTGTTCGAGATTCTTCCCCACTTTTTTTTTCTCTTACTTTGAGTTTATCTGGTTTGATGTGGAGGTCCTTGATCCACTTGGACTTGAGCTTTGTACAGAGCAGTAAGAATGGATCAATTTGCATTTTTCTACATGCTGACCTCCAGTTGAACCAGCACCATTTGATGAAAATGCTATCTTTTTTTCCAATGGATGGTTTTATTCCTTTTTCATCGATCAAGTGACCATAGGTGTATGACTTCATTTCTGGGTCTTCAGTTCTATTCCATTGATCTACCTGCCTGTCTCTGTATCAATACCACACAGTTTTTATCACTATTGCTCTGTCATACAGCTTGAGGTTAGGAATGGTGATTCCCTCAGAAATTCTTTTATTCTTGAGGATAGTATTCGCTATTCTGGGTTTTGTGTTATTCCAGATGAATTTACAAATTACTCTTTCTAACTCTTTGAAAAATTGAGTTGGAATATTGATGGAGATTACATTGGATCTGTAGATCGCTTTTGGTAAATGGCCAGTTTTACTATATTAATACTGCCAATCTATGACATGGGAGGTCTTTCCATCATCTGAGATCTTAAACTTCTTTCTTCAAAGTTCTCATCAGACAGATCTTTCACTTGCTTGGTTAGAGTCACACCAAGGTATTTTATGTTGGGTCTTTGTGTGGTTTAAGTATAAGCATAATTTTGGCTTCATAGAAGGAATTGGGTATTGTTCCTTCTATTTCTATTTTGTGGAATAGTTAGGACAGTATTGGTATTAGGTCTTCTATGAAGGTCTTACAGAATTCTGCACTAAATCCATCTGGTCCTTGATTTTTTTTGGCTGGGAGACTTTTAATAACTGCTTCTATTTCTTTAGGAATTATGGAGTTGTTTAGATGATTTATTTGTTCCTGATTTAACTTTGGTACCTGGTATCTGTCTAGAAAATTGTCCATTTCCTCCAGATTTTCCAGTTTTGTTGAATATAGGCTTTTGTAGTGGGATCTGATGATTTTTTAATTTCTTCAGTTTCTCTTGTTATGTCTCCCTTTTCATTTCTTTTTTTTTTAACACTCTTTTTTTTTTATTAACTTGAATATTTCTTATATACATTTCGAGTATTATTCCCTTTCCCGGTTTCCGGGCAAACATCCCCCTCCCCCCTCCCCTTCCTTATGGGTGTTCCCCTCCCCACCCTCCCCCCATTGCCGCCCTCCCCCCAACAGTCTAGTTCACTGGGGGTTCAGTATTAGCAGGACCCAGGGCTTCCCCTTCCACTGGTGCTCTTACTAGGATATTCATTGCTACCTATGAGGTCAG
>NW_022651340.1:0-4742 GCF_011064425.1 Rattus rattus
GGAGCTCCCGCCAGAGCATTTGGGAAGGTTAAGATGTTGTCTGGTTCTTGGCAAGTTCTAGTAAATGTGTGTTTAATGTGTTTTGTTTCGTGGATTCTTTTTCCATTATACTAGTTCTAGCTTGTCCTCCTCACCAAGCTTACAAGATGACTCATCCCAGAAACAATTCGGGCTGCCTACTCTTCTAGATGCTCAACCCTGTCCACCTGGAGCCCACACCTTTCTCTTTAGGAACCTCCCACACACCTGTCCCCTCCAGCACACCACACAGGGGATGAAGCTTTATTCATGTCCCCAAGGCCTATAGTCCCATGTGTCTCTCAATGTTTATTAAGGCATGAGTAATTGTTGCTTTTTTTTCACTAAAGTGGTTTTTTTTATTGGGGCAAAATTGACATTGAAAGTGAGTCATTTCTAATGCCTCACTCAGTGACATGAATTACATTCACAAGGCTGTTCCTCCATTGCCATGACTTCTAGAACTGTTCATCTCTTTTTATCTCATTTCATGCTGCCTCTAAGCAGTCTCTTCCACTTCCCACATGCCCTCCTTCCCAGAAAACTTTTAACCTATGGATTTGACCATCCATGATATTTTGTGTAAATGAAGCCATCCCATATGTGACCAGTTGGGTCTGGCTTCTCTCAACACATTGTAGTGTATTTTGGTGCTGTGTGCTCTCTTTGGTCAAGTAACATTCCAGTGTATAGATATGCTACATTTTTGTTCCATTCATCTCATGATGTGTGTTTGGCTGTTGTAGATAGTGCCACTATGAGAGAGAGAGAGAGAGAGAGAGAGAGAGAGAGAGAGAGAGAGAGAGAGAGAGAGAGAGAGAGCCTATTTTCAGTTATTCGGGATATATCCAGAAGTAGAGGTTACATGCCAGTTTTAGATTTTGCTTTTGAAGGATCCTCTTACTTTTCCCCCTTGGTGGCTGTACAATTTTGCATTCCCATGAGCAGTGCATGAGTTTTACTTTGTCCATATCCTTGTCAACATATGTTATTTTCTACTAGTATTATTGCTGTCAGTATTATTACTCTAGCCCTCCAAGTAGGTATAAAGTGGTCTCTTGTGTGGTTTTGATTAGTATTTCTGTAATGATTAAATATGATGAACATGTCTATATGTGTGCACATTAGGCATTTGTGTGCCTTCTTTGGGAAGAAGATGCTGGCATTGGGTGTTCTGAGCATCTTTACCCTCCAGTATCATTCAAGGACAGTATAGGCTGCTCCTCCTGTGTGGACCTTCAGTGCAAACACCAGCCACAAGCACACAGCTGACCCCCTAAGAGGAAGAAGTGGGCCCGATAACAGTACACTTCCCCTAGGAACCAGGACTTGTCTCAGCCCTAAATGGGATGTCTGTCACATTGAGGCTCAGAGATCTATGAGGAAGAGGGGGCAGAATAAGAGACATAGGTGGAGGATGATTTCAAAGAAACAGCGTTTTCCGGATACCACAAGCCAGATGCACATACAAACTCAGAGACCGTGACAGCATGCACAAGACCTGCCCAAGCTACAGTCAGACAAAAACCGCATCATAGAGGAGGGGAAGTAGCCACAAAGTCTCACCCTAGCCGAGGAGCTGCTGGCAGTTAATTGCTGCTGGGTGAGAAAAAGTCAGTTTCATTCAGTAGAGTGATTGTGGGTATATAAACCACTCTCCAGGGCAAGCCCCACACCTGGAGGTAGTTGGCCAATATAAAAGCAGGCTCCATGTTTTCTTCTGTCTGAGAGAGAGAGAGAAAGAGAGAGAGAGAGAGAGAACATGAAGTTGGATGGGGAAGAAGGTGGGGAAGAATTTGGGAGGAGTCAGGAAGATGAATAAATATAACCAAAATATATGGTATGGAATTCTTAAGGAATAAATTAAAGTATCATTTTTAATGTACTCAATGAAGGTGTGACCTCAAGATTTGAGTAAAGAAAAAAACAGAGGGACCTGCTAAGAACAAGTGCTGTAGGAATCAGGGTGTAAACGAAAGGAAAGAACATAACGGAAGTCACCGTCTGAAACTTAAGGAAACAAAACAAATAAGAACAAAGGAAATTATATGTTTATTTATAATATATAATCTTCCTTTGTTCTTACTTACTTTGTTATACTGTGTGTATGCGTGTGTTTGTGTATGTGTGTGTGAGTATGTGTATATGTGTGTGTGTGTGTGTATGTGTGTGTGTGTGTGTATGTGTGTGTGTGTGTGTGTATGTGTGTGTGAGTGTGTGTATGTGTGTGCTTGTGTATGTGTATGTGAGTGTGTGTGTATATGTGTGTTTGTGTATGTGTGTATATGTGTTTGTGTATTTGTGTATGTGTGTGAGTGTGTGTGTTTGTGTATGTGTCTGTATGTGTGTGTTTGTGTGTGTGTATGTGTTTGTGCGTGTGTGTGTATGGGTTGCACAAGTCATGATGAAACCCATTACTTTGCTAACTTAAAAATGAATTTTAAGACTTTTTTAAAACTTCCAAAACCTAGAATGAAAAATAGTGAGCAGACTTTGCTCCTGAGTACACAGCACCCTGTAGCACGTCTGTCAGATTATTTGCTCATGGGTACAAGAATCAGATCCTGAACTCACACACTGGGATGTCCTGCAAGACAAGACACCTGGAAAGACAGCTGTGTGGTGGGCATGAGAGCCGCAGAGACCTCAGGCTTCACTTGGGCCCCGTTCCTGCTTGGTACCTCCGGGTACCCCACCCGAGTCTGCTCAGACTCCAGTGACGTCTCTCTCCTCCCTGGCTGCCTTCTGCTCCCCTCCCCCTCCCCCTCTTTCTTCCCCCTTCCTCTCCCCCTCCCCTCTTTCTTCCCCCTCCTCCTTCCTCTCTTTTTTCTCCTTCTTCTCTGCTCCCACTTGCCTGTGAGGTTAATGAGACTGTAGCATGTGGAAATGAAAACAACATGGGAATCTCTCAGGATTCTCCTGAGGGACTCCAAGCTTCAGATGGAAGCCTGCAGAGGCTGGCTCTTCTCCTTTCCCTGCCTTTGGTTACACTTGGCCTCCCACTGCCTTCCACATCCCAAAGCTGGAGCTGAAACACTTGCTGGCTCTGTCTTTTTCCTTTGCTTGTTTAATTAAATAGCCACAGGGATTTTTTTTTTAATTCTCTCTAATGACAGTGAGCTTCAGATCATGGCTGTCAATACAAGTGCCCAAGCATATATGTGTTCCTGGGTCACATTACAAGGCCTTTCGCAAACACGATTCCTTTTATTCTACTCAAAGGCACACGAGGTGTGCAAAACCAACTCTGGAGTCGAGACAGTAAACAAAGGATACAGGGTGAGCTGTGGGACTGGGGAAAGACCTCACTCAGCCTGTAATGCACCGGCCTCATGTGAGGACCGGAGGTCAGACCCTGAGAGCTTACATAAATGCCGTGGGTGTGGCAGCCCACTCGTAATTCCCAGCACATAGATCTCACAGCAAACTTGGTATACGGGCAAATGAAGCAACAAGAGACAGCGAGCTGAGTCTGGGGTCAGCAAAGGAGCCTATCTCAACATATAAAACTGAGAGGGATGGAGAAAGACATCCTGCTTTAACCTCCGACTTCCACAGCACCTATACATGTGTGCCCACATGCATAAACACACAAACATGCACACAAGTATACACACAGATAATACATACAAACATACATACATATACATACAAACATACATACATATACATACAAACATACATACATGCAAACATACATATACATACAAACATACATACATGCAAACATACATATACACACAAACATACATACACATATATACATACATATACATACATACATATGAAAAAATGAGAATAGAGATGACATGTCCAAGTTCGTACCACTTCAAGTTAACAAAGCCAAGATGGCATCTTAGCCCTTTGGCTTTGAAAGTTGCAAAAACACTAGCTCACAAGAAACTGTAACATAAGAATAAGTTCTGTATTAATTAACGAGATCAAGTCGTGCAGTTTCACTATTCTTTAACTGGTTAAAAATAGTTAATTAGATTTTGATGAATGAAACTCTCTGCCTTAGTTTCCAGTGCTCTCAACATTTGTAATGTTTAATTTTAGACCCCAGTTCTTGGCAACTAGTCCAAACAAAATTTCAAACCCAAGCTGTACCCTTGATGAAATGACCCCACCCCTACCCCCTAAGAATAGGCCACGGGCAAATTGTTCCACATTGCGCTCAATGACCAGGGACGCGGCTGGCAGAAAGCACCGCAGAAAGTTTTTCTATTTGTCAAGATGGTTTCGTGCATGCTCCTGGGTGGATTGCTCTTAATAACTCAGTCACGCACTCCTCAGCAGTTTGCTGCTTCCTCAATGCTAATTTAAACCATGTCAGTGTGCTTGTCATGGGACCGACAATAGGCAAACAACAACACAACGACAAACGTTCATTCTTCAAATTAAGTGTGTGCTATTCATCTACAAGTCCCCTGCTTGAGTTGCTAGTTAAATTTTTTCTTTGTCCCTTTCTCTTTTCTTCTTCCTCCCTCCTGCTTCCCTCACTCATTGTCCAGTCTTCCCTCTCGTTTCCTCTTCTCTCTCTCTCTCTCTCTCTCTCTCTCTCTCTCTCTCTCTCTCTTTCTCTCTCTCTCTCTCTCTTTGTGTGTGTGTGTGTGTGTTTGTCTCTCTGTCTACCTGTGTCTTTGTCTGAGTCTCCCTGTTTCTCTGTGTGTCTCCATTTCTCTCTCTCTCTCTCTCTCTCTCTCTCTCTCTCTCTCTCTCTC
>NW_022651341.1:0-4614 GCF_011064425.1 Rattus rattus
AAACTGTCCTATAAGCCTGTGTGTCAGGAGTGCTGTAGACCTGTTTTCCTGTTTTCTTTCTGCCAGTTATGTACAGAGTTCTGTCAAGGCAGAAGCTCTTCCTCTCTACAGGTCTTCAGCTGTTCCTGTGGACCTGTGTCTGAGTTCACTCAGGCAGGCTACTTGCAGCAGAAAATTTGTCTTACCTGTGGGACCTGAGGCTCAAGTTCGGCCACAGGGTGCTGCCCACGGCCTCTCTGTGGCGGCAGTAACCAGGGAAGATTCATGCCTGCCTTTCTTCCGGGAGAGGTCTGCACCAGGTTCCAGATATCTTTTGGTGTTTTCTCTGGGATCAGTACTGTGCAGCGTGCAGTCTCCTTCTGGTTCCCCAGGTGTGTCCGCTTCTCTGAAGGTTTAGCCTCCTCCCACGGATTTGGGGGCAGAGAACTGTTTATCCGTCGGGTCCTTTCAGGTGCGTGTGTCTCAGACGCCGTGACCTGCTGCCCTGGGCTCCTCCCCACGGGTACCCAGAGGCCGCCACAGCTCCCTCCTGGGCCAGGGATGGGCAGGTGGGTGCTGGTGGCCCCTCTGCCTGCTGCCTCAGGAGTGCCCTTCCCACCAGGCGGCAAGAACTCTCCAGGGGTCTGGAGCAGAGAGCTGCTTGAGGGCAGGGATCTCCATGTTTAATTTCAATGACATGCACAATTTCAGATGAGTAGGAATATATTTATACTGGTATCTTCTTCTCTTTTGAGTCTTTTATTTCCTCTGGTCCTACTAATTTGTGTTTCCTTTAATATATTGATAACTTTTTTTGTTTCTGGTATTTGATCTTTTTGTACAGATTTTTGTTATTGAACTTATTTGAGATTCTCTGTTCTTCCAGGTTTTGAATATTGACTTAATACTTCACTCGATATGTTTCTTTTATGTTTCTATTTTTCTTCTTTCATTTAATAATGAGTCACTATCCATCTAGACTGTTTGTTAATTTCATTTTAATTTTATTTTAAAAATTAAATAATGATTTGTTAATTATTAATAACCTATTATGCTCTTCCCTTCACATGCCAAAATGTTTTTTCTTTCTCCTTATTTATTAGTATATGACTTTTTTCTTTATACACTTTTACATATTTCTTTTTACTTCCTCCCAATCTGTTCCACTCACTTATCTTTCCCTCCCATCCCCTCGGGCCCCTTTCTCAGCTCATTACCACCCATTCCAGTATTCCCACACCCTGACACTTAAGTCTCTGCAATGCTAGGTGCATCCTCTCACACTGTCCCCTCCCAGATAAGGCAATCCAGTGAGAAGCACATACCCCACATACAGGCAATAGCTTTTGGGTTACCTCCTACCCTGGTTGTTCAGGAACCACATGAAGATCAAGATGTACATCTGCTACATATGTGCTGGGAAGCCTAGATCCATACCATGCATGTTATTTGATTGGTAACTCAGTCTTTGAGTGTTCAAAATGCCCAGGTCAGTTGATTTTGTTGGTCTTCCTGTGAAGTTCCTATCTGCTTCAAATCCTCAGCCTGTCCTCCTGTTCTTTCAGAAAGGTCCCCAAGTTCCTGCCAAGACTGAACCCCCAGTGGACGTGATTGTTGGGGGGATAGTGATAATGGGGGGAGGATGGAGAGGGGAAGCCCATAAAGAAGGGAAGGGGATGGGATAGGGGGATGTTGGCCCAGAAACCGGGAAGGAGAATAACAATCAAAATGTAAATAAGAAATACTCAAGTTAATAAAGAAAAAAAAAAGAAAAAATAGATTTAATCCAAAAGAAAGAAAGAGAGAGAGAGAGAGAGAGAGAGCGAGAGAGAGAGAGAGAGAGAGAGAGAGAGAGAAGAGAAGAAAGAAAGAAAGAAAGAAAGGTCCCCAAGCTCAATCCTCTCTTGGCTGGATGTCTGCATCTGTCTGAGTTAGTGGCGGGCTGAGCCTCTCAGAGGACAATCATATCGGTATAGCATAACAGAGCATTACAAATTATAAGAGTATCATTAGTAGTGTCAAGAATTGGTGCTTACCCATGGTATAGATCTCAAGATGGCCCTGTTATTAGTTCGCCATTTCCCAAGAATCTGCTTCATGCCCCATCCCTATATTTCCTGTAGATAAGATAAATTGGGCTTGAAAGTTTTGTGAGGGGTGGTGTCCCTATCACTTCACTGGTGTTCCTACATGGCTACAGAAGCTATCCATTTCAGGTTCCATGTTGCCAAATCTGTGATTCCCAGCTGAGGAAAACTCCATTAACTCTTGAGTTCCTCCCTTATCTTGGGTCTATGTCTCCTCGAAAAGATTGCCCCTACATTCCCACCCCTGTCTGTTGCAGATTTCCATTCATTCTCATGTCCATCTGGCAATGCCTCCTGTCCCTTCTACATCTGATCCTGAAGCACCCCATTCCCTTCGCATCACCTCTCCCACCCAGTTCCTTTCATCCTTCTTCCTCTTATGACTATTTTATTTCCCCCTACTAAGTGAGATTCAAGGATCCTTGCTTATGCCTTCCCTCTTCGTTAGATTCTTTCGGTCTGTGGAATGTAGCATGTGTATGTTGTATTTTATGGCTAATATTAATTCATAAGTAAATAATTCATGATGATATTCTTAAGATCCAACTATTTGCCGGCAATATTCATGATGTCTTTGGTTTTAATAGCTCAATATTATTCCATTGTGCATAGGTCCCTCATTTTCTTTATCCAGTCTTCATTTGAAGTGTATGTAAGCTGTTTCCATTTTGGCTGTTACAAATAAAGATTCTGTGAACATAGTTGAGCAAGTGTCTTTGTGGGATAGTGGAATATCTTTTAGGTATATTCTCAAGAGTGGTATAGATGTGTTTTTAGGTAGAACTCTTTACATATTTTGGGAAACTTCCAAATTTATTTCCAAAGAGTTTGTAGAGGTTTGTGCTCCCATCAGGGATGAAGAAATATTCCCTTTGTTCCACATCCTCATCAGCATGTGTTATCTCTTGAGTTTATGATCTTAGCCATTCTGATGGGTGTAAGATTGAATTTCAGAGTTGATTTGATTTTCATTTCTATGATTACTAAAGACTTTGAACATTTCTTTAAGTGTTTCTCACCCATTGGAAATTCCTCTATTGAGAATTCTCTGTTCAGATTTGTGCTCCCATTTTTACTTAAGGATTTGGGGTTGTCGGTGCTTTTTTATGAATCTTGGATATTATCCTTTCAGATGTAAAGTTGGTGGAATATCCTCTTTCCCAGTCTGTAGACTGACATTTTGTCCTTTTTTTTTTTTTTTTTTAACTTGAGTATTTTTGTATACATTTAGAGTGTTATTCTTTCCCAGTTTCCAAAAAATATACCAATCCTCCCTCCTTCTATGGTGTGTTCTCTATCCTCCCCCCATTGCCGCCTCCCCCAACAGTCTACTTCACTGGGGGTACAGTCTTAGCAGGACCCAGGGCTTCCCTTCCACTGGTGCCTTACCAGGATATCCCATTGGTTATTTATGAGGTCAGAGTCCAGGCCGGTCCATGCATAGTCTTTTAGGCAGTGGCTTAGTCCCTGGAAGTCTGGTTGCTTGGCATTGTTGTACATATATGGGGGTCTAGAACCCTTCAAGCTCTTTCCAGTTCTTTTCCTGATTCCTTAACAAGGGTCTTATTCTCAGTTCAGTGGTTTGCTGCTGGCATTCGCCTCTGTATTTGCTGTATTCTGGCTGTGTCTCTCAGGAGCGATCTACATCCGGCTCCTGTCGGTCTGCACTTCTTGCTTCATCCATCTTGTTCTAATTGGATGGCTGTATATGTATGGGCCACATGGGCAGGCCTCTGATTGGTGATCTTCTGTGTCTGTTTTAATCTTTTTGCCTCTATTCCCCGCCAAGGGTATTCCTGTTCCCTTTAAAGAAGGAGTGAAGCATTACATTTTGATCATCTGTCTTGAGTTTCATGTGTTCTAGGCATCTAGGGTAATTCAAGCATTTGGGCTAATAGCCACTTATCAATGAGTGCATACCATGTGTGTTTTTCTGTGATTGGGTTACCTCACTCAGGATGATATTTTCCAGTTCCAACCATTTGACTACTTAATTTCATAAAGTCGCTAGTTTTGATAGCTGAGTAATATTCCAATGTATAGATGTACCACATTTTCTGTATCCATTCCCTCTGTTGAAGGGCATCTGGGTTCTTTCCATTTCTGGCTATTAGGAATGAGGCTAAATGAACATATAGTGGAGCATGTGTCTTTTTTTTATATGTTAGCATCTTTTAAAATACAAAGAGAGGTATAGTTGATCCCCAGGCAGTTCCATGTCCAATTTGAGGAACTCCAGATCAGATTTCCAGAATGGTTGTATAAGTTGCAATCCCACTAACAATCGAGGAGTGTTCCTCTTTCTCCGCATCCTCGCCAGCATCTGCTGTCACCTAAGTTTTTGATCTCAGCCATTCTCACTGGTGTGAGGTGAAATCTCAGGGTTGTTTTGATTTGCATTTCCCTTATGACTAAAGATGTTGAACATTTCTTTAGGTGTTTCTCAGCCATTCAGCATTCCTCAGCTGTGAATTCTTTGTTTAGCTCTGAACCCCATTTTTTAATAGGGTTATTTGTCTCCCTGCGGTCTAACTTCTTGAGTTCTTTG
>NW_022651342.1:0-4742 GCF_011064425.1 Rattus rattus
AGAGAGAGAGAGAGAGAGAGAGAGAGAGAGAGAGAGAGAGAGAGAGACCTTAAAATAAACCATGAGGAAAGTGTTCATGAATATATATTCTTAGTCACTTGGAAAGACACATCTGAAGCAGAGAGACACAGATCAATAATAATATGCAAGTAATATTGGATTATGGCTGGGAAGTAGCCAGATTACCATTAGGTGTTAATATACATTAATTAACACCCCAGCTATTGAAGTACAGCTTTAAATAAACCATTGTTTCTTTGTGAGGTTATAGGTTACTAGTAAAGGTAAAGAAGTAGTCACTGGATTAATTTATTGTTTACATTTATATTAAAATACTTTATTTAAATCATTAATCATTAATCTTCCTAGAGGCCAATCTGATGGAAATGTTTTCTCAGCTTAGATTTGTTTTTCCTAGATGACCCTGGCTTGTGTCAAGTTGATAAAACAAAAAAAAATCAAACAAATGAAATAGTTACCTAGCAAACCTCTGAAGAAGAATCTTGATCATGATGAACTTTTCATAGTTCCTTTAGTATATCAGTGAGTTCCTACCTTCCAATGTGATCCCACACACTAGAGTTGATTTTCAAATTAATTTTGTCACACTAATACAAAACTATTATTGTCAAAGACTAAAATAGTGTCCCATTTGGGGATTGACCTACTTTATGTTATAATTTCTCATATATTTTGTTACATGTGATGTGTATTTGAAAATATTATAATTCTGTTTGCTGTTGTGAGAGAGTTAGATTCTGCAGCATGGCTTTGCCCCAAACTAATGAACTTCCTGTGTCAATCCAAAATCCTGGGATTATAGCCCTGTGTCACTATACCCAACTTTTCTTCATTATATTCTGTGGTTCAAAGACCTTTGTTAAACATGCAGCAAATTTTTCCATTCTACCTTAGTCAACAATCTTAACTTTTCTCAAATCATCTCATCTCTTTTCATTTGTTAACCTCCTTCATTGTTCAAAAATATCATTATTCTTTGTGCCATAGTTTATATTTAACTAACTTTATGTATATATATATATATGATATAGATATAGATATATAGATATAGATATAGATATAGATATAGATATAGATATAGATATAGATATAGATATAGATATAGATATAGATATAGATATAGATATAGATATAGATATAGATATAGATATAGATATAGATATAGATATAGATATGTGTGTGTGATATGTATATAAACCAAGGCACACATGTTCATGTCATAAACCAACTTGAATATAGTTTAATGAATTTCACCTTGGTTGAGATTGGGTGTCTTTCTTATTTCCCTGCTATGAATGATAGGTTAGTTATTCTGTAAGCTTTTGAGATTCTCCTATCTCTGCCATCCATCCCACTATAGAAGCATTGGCAGTAGAGGCTCCCATAATTGCACCCAGCTTTGCATGTGTTTTAGTGTTCTAAACTCAAGTATCCCAGCTCTCAAAGCATGGACTTTCTCCAGTGAATCACCTCTCTTGCATTGGTGACATTGGATTATGAACCCATTCCTTTCATTATTCTTTTAGAGAAAAAGGAAAACTTAACAAGAGAGAGAGAGAAGAAGAGAGAGAGAGAGAGAAGATAGAATTTCAACTTTCAAAATATATTGATAGTGTGTAAAAACTTCCTCTTACTCTACTAGTCATTAAACTCATGAGAAGTTTTATTGATACCATGAAAAAGTTCCTGTTTCTGAAAGCCATACATGAAATAATAAAATTACATATGCCACATGTTTGACAGGTTGGTGTAGGATTATTATAAAATTGTTGACTTGAAGAAGTCACTGTTTAAATTAGTAATTGGTACTACTTGTATAGTAGTTGATGGACTCTCTTTTTAAAAATGGTTTTCCCACTTTCTCCAAGGAACACCAAATATCTTCTTAATAGCATGCAAAAGCATCCCCAAAGTGCTCACTGATTGAGAAAATGCCAGGTATGAATTGACAAAAACAGTATTTCCAGTGTGCAAATGGAACAAAAGAAATCTAGATGAGCAGGAAAAATGACAGGCATTATAATATATTACTTGGTATGGTGTTGGCATTGAAAAAGACATATAAACCAATTAGATGGTATAGAATTCCCCTGAAATAAAACTTTCTCACAGCTAACTAAATTTAGAGAAAGGAAATCATAGCTTGTGCTAGAGAACTGAGTGCCTCTTAAATAGGTGGTTCTGAGTAAGCAAGATATTCAGATATAAAAGATTGAAACTTGGATGATCACCGATCTCCCTCTCCACCTTGAAAGAATCACATACCTAAATATAGTGCTTGAAATATTTGCATGAGAAAATTGAATTTATACCATTCCACCATTCCTCCCGTCTTCTAATCCTTCAGTGTCCTCTCTTAAATTTCCTCTCAAATTTATGCTCTCTTCAATTATTGCTTTTAAATATGTAATGTATATAGACATGCACAAATATTTAACCTACTGAGTCCATTTAACATTGCTTATATGCACATGTATATAACCTTGAACACTTGGTATTAGATAACTATCAAGAGTTCTTCCCTTGTAAAAACTCATTCTTTCTGTCAACACCCATTGGGTTCCTTTAGCTCTTCATCTAGTAGTGAGGCTTTGTGAATTTGTCCCTACCTAAGTTGGCACTTAGATTGGTAAGGTTATTGTACTGGTCTTCATTTTGTAACCATTTTTGTTGATATTTAATGGGTACAATTTCTCTGTCTAGGAAACAGTAGCTATCTACAGTTGTCTTGGTCCTGTGGTTCTCATAATCTCTTTCCTCCATATCCAGTTTTATTTTATGAGCTTAATGCAGAAAATAAGTTACTGAGGAGTGCTTGTCACTACTAATATTTAGAACTCAAAGTAAAGGAAGATGACATTCAGGACATTCTTGGACATATTGGTACAGTCTATTATTTTTCTGGCAAGTATCTCTGAAACACAGGAAACAGAACAATACATTGATGGTTATATCAAATCACAAACCTAACCTGAACAAAAGGAACAAAGAAAGAATAGATACCCACAGAAAGGAGAAAATGTGCTAGCAGTTCACCCGGTACAGGGTAAGCAGTAAACAACAGCCAATGTAAAGGTTAATGTACAATGATCTCAAATAGTCACTTTTCAAAGGAGAGCTCTAAACTGAATGTATTTGTGTGCATACTCAAGAACATAGGCAGGAATCTTATCATTGAAATGAAAGTTGATTCACAATGACACAACATCATACATAGTTTGAATGGTTATCATACAAAGAAAGGAGAATAAAAGAATTAGAGAGGCTAATTAGGATGTGGAGAACTACAAATTGACCTCTTCCACACATTGGTAAGAATGTAAATTAGTATAGCTATTGAGAAAAGCTTTATGTATTCTAGTCAAGAAAACAAAAATAGTAAAGAAAACAAAATTAGACAAAAAAGAAAACAGTAACAGAAGACGAGAAATATAGCCTTAGTGAATAAATGCACTTGCTACCTATCCGGATGAAATTGCTTTGATCTCCTGGAAACATAAGGTCAAGGGAGCAAAGCACCTTCCACTAGTTTGCCTCTAACCTCCACAAGTACATGTGGCCCATGCTCACCAGTACCCCTCACACAAAACAATAGAAACAGTTTTTAAAACACTAAGAAGTACATTTGGTATGTATTCAGGTAACTACACTTTGGACATACATACAAATGTTTTATTAGTATAACAAAATGATATCTGAATAGCTAGTGTCTTGTGCTACTGTTCACTAAAACATTAGAGACATGAAATTAGCCCATGTGGCCATTAACAGTTGACTAAAGAAAATGACATACACAAATATGCATGTGTGTGTGAATATACCTATTCCTCCACATACGAATAAATGCATATATGATGGAGTATTACTCAGCCTTAAGGAAGAATTAAATCATGTAGCAAAATGAAAGAAACTCAAATAATTGTGATAAGTGAAGTATGCCAGGCACAGAGAGACAAATACCGCAAAATCTCTTCATATGTTTAACCTGACTTGTGAGATCAAGAACAACACATTGCTTTCAAGCTTGCTCTCCATTTCCCTCTGCCTCTCCTTCTCCCTTCCTCCCTCCCCCTCTCTATCTCTCTGTTCCTGTCTGTCTGTCTGTCTGTCTCTCTGTGTGTGTGTTTTATGAGATCCCATTTGTCGATTAAGACAGATCTGTTATACTCACCAACATGATCCCCTATGGCCATAACGCTCTACACAACCATCTGAGACATTCTTCAAAATAAGGCCTTGAATGCATAGCCCAGGCTGGCCTCGAACTCGTGATCCTCCTGCCTCTGCCTCCTTCAGCTGGCGTGTGCCACCACAACTGGCTTTTTTTTTCTTTTTTTTCTTTTTTTTTTTTTATTAACTTGAGTATTTCTTATTTACATTTCGATTGTTATTCCCTTTCCCAGTTTCCGGGCAAATATCCCCCTAATCCCTCCCCCTCTAATGGTGCTGGTTCAGCTGGAGGTCAACATGTAGAAGAATGCAGATCGATCCATGCTTATCACCCTGTACAAAGCTTAAGTCAAAGTGGATCAAGGACCTCCACATCAAACCAGATACACTCAAACTAATAGAAGAAAAACTAGGGAAGCATCTGGAACACATGGGCACTGGAAAAAATTTCCTGAACAAAACACCAATGGCTTATGCTCTAAGATCAAGAATCGACAAATGGGATCTCATAAAACTGCAAAGCTTCTGTAAGGCAAAGGACACTGTGGTTA
>NW_022651343.1:0-4720 GCF_011064425.1 Rattus rattus
CCTCTCCCTCTCTATCTTCAGGGTTTATTTTGTAGCCATTGCTGTCCTGGAATGCCCTCTGTAGACCAGGCTGGCCTCAGGCTCACAGAGATCTGCCTGCCTCTGCCCATCGAGTGCTGGGATTAAAGGCAGCTCTAGCCCCACCCACCTGTTTTGTTTTATTAATATGTGTATTAGAGAGTGAACTCAGGTCTTCAGACTTACAAGGCGAGCACTTTACTAAGTACGCTATTCATTTCCCCAGCTTGCTAAAATGAGAAATTGAAAAGATATTTACTATATCATAAAATAAAAATAACTCCATCGCATGGCAATTACACTGTTAGAAATCGGTGGGAAGAGGGCACTGTTTTACCTATGACAGTATGTTCATTGTTTGGCCTACGGAGACAGCTGGGTCCCACTTTTGCTCCTGTCCACAGACAGCAATGTATTGTTTTAGTTGTCTGTAGAGAGAAAATATGGCCTTGCTTAGGATTGGAGCTGGAAAAGCAAACCCCATGAGGAAGTCGAGGGATATGCTGGAATCAGATTTGAGAAGCTGAGTCTGGGCAGTTGGCCATTTGTGAAATCATGGTATCCCTTGCACAATGGGGTTTAAAAGCAAAGGATTGGCAGCCATCCAAACATTCCTTAAAGGGGTCTGGCTGAATAAATTATAGCTCATTTTTAGAAGGGGATTCTATGCAATCGTTAAGAGAGCAGAGCAGCAGTGTGTGCACTGATGTGCACTTCTCTCCAAAGGATGTGGCTCTGCTGTGTGGGGATGAAGGGAGCATCATCCAGTACAAGCAGAGCACCAGCGGGGCCTGCTGCCCTTTATGTCAGCATTGAGTTCCCTGTGGGACTCCCTGGTGTTGGCAGTCGGTACACACACTGTTCCTTATGAGTCCTTTGTTTCTGCTAATTGTGTAATGTGTGTGTGTGTGTGTGTGTGTGTGTGTGTGTGTGTGTATGTGTGTGTGTGGTGTGTGTGTGTGTGTATGTGTATGTGTGTGTGTGTGTGTGTGTGTGTGTGTGTGTGTGTGTGTGTGTACTCAAAGAATTGCCTAATTAAGTGATATAAATTAAAAACATAATCTACATTGTAGCTTCTTCTAAAAATGAAGCTCATAAGTACGTGGGAAAGCACCCAGCCCATTGAATGCACTCCACAATGGAGAACTCTTACAGTAACAAAGGCAATCACTAAGTCTAAATAGCAGAACAGCTCTAACTCTGTTGTTTAACTTTCCCTCCTCAAGGTTCCATATTGGAATGGGCCCCTACTTGTCTCTCTTGAGGTGATCCTAGGGTGGTCTGAAAAGCACTGTGCAGTCACAGCACCAAAGTAGCTGGTAAGCTCCTATTATCAAATGTTAACCAGTCTGTCTGTACTGTTTGCTATTCACAGTCAGAGCACTGTCTTCTCTTTTGCCCAGGGGTTATAGTGTCAACCTCCATTGGAGAAAGCCCTCTGCAGTCCCAGGATCTTCCCACCCACTTCCATCACTGCTGGGTCTTCTCCCCTCCCCTCCCCTGGGATGTCCAATTCTCACTGAGGATTTGCCTCTCTCTTGGGGTTTTCATACTTGTGATTGTCCCATGGACACTCTCTTGTCCCAAGAGCACACTAGTGCTCAAGTCCTCATTCTGTGCTTCACCTGCTCTTAGTTACCGAAGCTCTCAGATAACACAGATACTTCCCACCACACTCAACACCCACATTTAAATTTAAGATTTGGTCTGTTGAATAAAAATGTCACACACAGAGAAACTGAAGTTTACCTTATTCCACACTTAAAACAAATGAAGCAGGATTTAGTCTTCGCCAGCACACAGCTTAATATGCTGGGCCACCGTGTCCAGACTCCTGTGGGTCTTACTCAACAGTGGGAATTCCACTGCATCCCCATCCCCACCGATCCTACTTATGCACCTTCTGTCTTCGAGTTTGTTCACCCTCTGAAAACCTGACATGGGTTAAATTCATAAGGTCTTGGAATCTGACTTGCTTGTCCCTTAGTTTGTCTTGCCTGGCCCTATGTGTCATTTGCTGAGATTTCTGGACTGTGCTAGCTGCATGCCTTGCTCTCTGCTTCTTGACTGTTACGTTTTTAAGGTAGAATACAGAGATGGAAGACAGAAAGACACAGGAGTCTGACCTTCACCAGATGGGACTGTGTTTATTAGTGCACACAGAAAGGGGCAGCCTCTCTCCTGAGGAAGACTGAGGGGCCTGCCATGAGGGAAACGCTGACTATGAATCCTTACACGAGTCAGGTATGGGGCTTGGTACTAAGGAAATGCTGAAGCCATAACCCGTGTCTCTCTTTCCTGAAACTGTCTGCCCATGGGTGACAGAAAGCCTCTACAGAGCTTCTTTTCTGTGCTGACCCATGAGGTTGAAAAAGTTGTCTTTAGTCCTGGAATCCGACTGCTCTATTGTTGACTGTGGTTGCAATGTGACCAGATCAGCCTGCTCCTGCATATGTGATTGCTCTGTAATAAGGAACGGTTACCTAGGACTGTGAGCAGGAATAAACCCACCCCACTCTGCTAAGTAGCTTCTGTCAGAGTGTTTATTCACAGAAAAGAAACAGAGACATGGAAGGAAGATGGAGGCACATCGAGGAGGGGAAGATGTGACCCAACGCAAACCCAGTAACTACTCCAACATTGATTCCTTTCTTTTACTTTCTTTCTTTTTTTCTTTTTTCTTTTCTTTTCTTTTATTTGTTTTTTTCGAGTTAAAGACAAATCTTTATTTTTAAACTCTCATCTACCAAATTAGTATTTCCTACCAACTCGGGGAGCAGAGACCTTCACAGGCTTCACGATCTATTGTTTAGTGGTTGTCTTTGTGGGGGCCTTGGCAGCAGCCATTGCTGTCTTCTTTGATGCCTGCTTAGCCTTTTTTGCTTCCTTGGCAGCTCTGATAGCCTGTTCTCGCTGAGCTTTCCTAACTTCTGGTTTCTGATTCCTCTTGGCCATTATATCAGACAGAGAAGCGCCCGTGATGGCCTGCTGGAATTTGACTGCAAGCAGGTTCCTTTCTTTTGAATTTCTTCCAACTGTCCTTCCTTGTGTTCTCTTCTGTACAGGACAGTACAGTTAATTTGCCGAGGGTTCCTTTGGAAAGGAATGCAGACTCACATTTGGCATTAAGAAACTTGAAATCCTTCCCATCAGTCCTGGCATAGTGCTGCCCGTGTCCAGAGTAGATCTTGTACCTGCTAAAACTGCACAGCTCGACCTTCATGGTGACTTTTTCCCTGATTCCTTTCAAACACACCCTCTCTGTGTGCTTTTTCTGATGATGATTTTAAAAAATGCATTCCTTTCTTTGGTGTGATTTTAAGTTTAAAATAAACACTGTTGCAGAGGAACAGACCAGATAAACAGTTCTCTGCACCCAAATCCTGTGGGAGGGAGAGCTAAACCTTCAGAGAGGCAGACACGCCTGGGAAACCAGAAGAGACTGCACTCTGCACACATTACTGATTCCAGAGGAAAACACCAAACGCCATCTGGAACCCTGGTGCACTGAAGCTCCCGGAAACAACGGCGCAGATCTTCCTGGTTGCTGCCGCCACAGAGAGCTCGTGGGCAGCACCCTGCAATGAGCAACAGGCCTGGGACCACAGGTAAGACCAACTTTTTCTGCTGCAGAGACCTGCCTGGTGATTTCAGGACACACAGAGGCAGAATTCCCTCCTCTAGGACGGGCACTTCCTGTGTTTTACAGGGAATCCCACCCCGGATCGGCCGCAGCAGCTCTCTGTCCCCAGACCAATGGGAGAGACCTCACCTGCCTGTTCAGGTGGGCACTCCTGGGCTGCAGAGGTGGAAGGGCCACCAACACTGCCCCACCCTGCCCACATCCCTGGCCCAAGAAAACTGGAAAGCCTCTGGGTTCCCGTGGGGAGGGCCCAGGAGTGGCAGGACCCCTCGTCTGAGACACCGGAACCTGAAGGAACAGACCGGATAAACAGTTCTCTGCACCCCAAATCCGTGGGAGGAACCTTCAGAAGAAGCAGACATCGCCTGGGAAACCAGAAGAGACTGCACTCTGCACTTTTATCTCGGGCGTCAGAGGGAGAAAACACAAACGCCATCTGGAACCCTGGTGCACTGAAGCTCCCGGAAGCGGGCGCGAATCTTCCTGGTTTGCTGCCAAAAGGCTCATGGGCAGCACCTTAGAGCGAACTTGAGCCTCCAGGACCACAGGTATGAAACAACTTTTCTGCTGCAAGTGAACTGCCTGGTGAATTCAGACACAGGCCCACAGGAACAACTGAAGACCTGTAGAGAGAGGAAAAACTACACGCCCGAAAGCAGAACACTCTGTCCCCATAACTGGCTGAAAGAAAACAGGAAAACAGGTCTACAGCACTCCTGACACACAGGCTTATAGGACAGTCTAGCCACTGTCAGAAAATAGCAGAACAAAGCAGCACTATTCTCCCACGAAAGCAAACACAGAATATCCAAACACACCAGAAAAGCAAGATCTAGTTTCAAAATCATATTTGATCATGATGCTGGAGGACTTCAAGAAGGCGTGAAAAGAAGAACTCCCTTAGAGAACAAGTAAAGCCTACGAAGAGAGGAATCGAAAAAATGCCTGAAAGAATTCCAGGAAAACATAAATAAACAAGTAGAAGCCCATAGAGAGGAGACACAAAAATCCCTGAAAGAATTCCAGGAAAACACAATCAAACAGTTGAAGGAATTAAAA
>NW_022651344.1:0-4670 GCF_011064425.1 Rattus rattus
AGGAAGAGAGAAAGGAAGGGAAGGGGAGAGAAGGGGAGGGAAGGGAGAGAAAGGGGGGAAAGAGAGGGAAGGGGAGGGATGGGGATGGGAGGGGGAGAGGGAGAGGCAGAAACAGAGAGACAGGGAGGGGGAGGGAGGGAGAGAGAGAGACAGAAACACGGAGGAGAGGGAGGAGGAGAAGGAGAGGGAGAGAGAGAGAATGTGTGTGTACCTTTGTGTCCAGATGTGTGCAAGAGGAGGCCAGCTGTTAGTCTCCTGTTGTCACCCTCTACCTTACTTTTTGAGACAGTGCCTCTCACTGAATCGGGAGCTTGCTGCTACAGCTGGACAGCTCCAGGGATGCTCCTGCCTCTGTTTCCTCGGTGTTGAGGTCAGACACCGCACCTGGCTTTTTACCTGGGTGCTAGGGATCTGAACTCACACCTTGAGCTTGCACACTAAGCACTTTACCAGCTGAGCCATCTCTCCAGCCACACGTGAACTCTCGACAGCCTAAGAATGCCGAGTGCAGCCACACAGCCTACAAATGGTCCCTCTCGGGACAAGCGTCTGAAAAGGATGTCTTTTCCCACACATCTTCCCCCTCTCTACACTAAACCTCCAGGTGCAGTTTTCTCTGCCCTGTTCTGCTTTCCGGGCCCACAAGTCTGCCCTCTGCTGGTGAAGGGACACTTAAGCGGTTCCACAAAACTAGGAAGAGGGTTTTGGCCCAGTAATCTGCTTGCTTCCCCTGTGCAATGTCCTTATCTCAAACTCAGAGATGTTATCTGGGAGTCAGAGCTGTTGAGTGGACGATATAACATTCCCCTGCCTCGGGGGATCATAGATAGCATCTTTCCACACCACATACCCCAAGGAATTATAAAGCAAAGCCCACGTTATCAAACACAGCTAAGAGTCCTCTGAAACGTCATCATACAAATTAATCTAAAAGAGAGTAAATAACTGTCTGGGAAGCCAACAGTGAGAAGGGACAACCCAAGTCTGGGTCCCTGCTGCTCTGCTCGGATGCCCACGGACCTCACTTCTCCAAGCCTAGCTTGCTTCAATGTAAAAGGAGGCCATTCATAATTACATCAGAATTGTTGAAAAGATTAAGTGAGATCGTTAATCAAGTAGCATAACACCTGGCACGCGGCAAACGGTCTTTACGAGACACGTCAAGCTTTTAGTTTTGGGGTTGGGGATGTAGGTGAGAGGTAGAGTGTCTGCTATAGCATGCCCAAGGCTCTGGGTTCAGCGACACGCGCACATTTGCACACACACACTATACCACACACACACCACACCACACACACACCACATACCATACCACACAGACTACACATACATCACCCACATACCACACACCACACACATGCTATACACATACATCACATACACACTACACATACCACACACACATCTACAAATACCATACATACTACATACACACACACACACTACACCACACCACACTACACACACACCACATACCATATCATGCACACTACACACCACAACACACACACCATACACATCACATACACACACACTACACATACCACACATACTACACACCACACACACACACTACACCACACATACTACACACACACCACATACCACATCATGCACACTACACACACACACACACACACACGCCATAAAGATCTGTTTCATTTCACTTCAGAAGCTGCTAACTGTTAGACACGGTCAGATAGTGGTTGGGGAAAGGGATACAGAAGTTCCTATAGCCTTGTGGACACCTTCACTATCCCTAGCCCAGGGCAGCTTACTTACCAAAAACTAAGATGTCCTAATGGATGGTGACTGCTAATTCCCATTTTCAACCTGATGGGACTCAGGATCCCTACAGAAACCAATCTCTGGGCGTATCTGTGTAGAATTACGTGGATTAAGTTATCTGAGGTTAGAAGACTTGCCCTGATTGTGGGAATTGCTATATTCGTCTGCCCTGGAGTGAATAAAAAGGAGGAAGAGGAGTGGAGAGGTGGCCAGGTTAGAGCATCCATGGCTCCTTCAGACAACCTGTTGGTTTCTTATACCCAACCACATCATGCCATGTGGCTCACAACCGCCAGTAAGAAATCTCTCAGTGAGAATGCATCTCTCTCTGCTTCCAGTCTATAGATGCGGTGTGCCCAGCTGCCTCCCCACTGCAGCTGCAGCATGACCAGCTGCCTCCCCACTGCAGCTGCAGCATGACCAGCTGCCTCCCCACTGCAGCTGCAGCATGACCAGCTGCCTCCCCACTGCAGCTGTAGCATGACCAGCTGCCTCCCCACTGCAGCTGTGGTGTGCCCAGCTGCCTCCCCACTGCAGCTGTGGTGTGCCCAGCTGCCTCCCCACTGCAGCTGCAGCGTGACCAGCTGCCTCCCCACTGCAGCTGTGGTGTGCCCAGCTGCCTCCCCACTGCAGCTGCAGCATGACCAGCTGCCTCCCCACTGCAGCTGTGGTGTGCGCAGCTGCCTCCCCACTGTAGCTGTGGTGTGCCCAGCTGCCTCCCCACTGCAGCTGTGGTGTGCCCAGCTGCCTCCCCACTGCACTGTGGTGTGCCCAGCTGTCTCCAGCTCCTTTCACAGTGCCTTCCCTGCCAAGATGACTGTACCTTCAAACTGTGAGCCAAAATGACCCCTTCAGGACATTCTGTTGAGTCGATGGGACAGTGACTAGCCTGGGGAGGGACCTCTTCCTAGGACTTCTGCCACACCCGACATGTGTGTGCTAGTCACAAGCCACATGTGCTGCTTCCGGAAACCAGGGATACTCAGCATCGACAAAGCAGAGGGCTTGTGCCGGACTCAGCAGAGACGGTGCTGGAACCCCACTCCTCCTTAGGAAAGACATCATCCTCTGTCACAAGGACCAAAACCACTTCCGTAAAGCAGAGCCCAATCTGGGAGAACCGGGTCAGGTGTACACTGCACAACGGTAACACTCCAGGAATTGTTGAACATTCTACTGCTAACTTCCTAGAAGCACTTCTGCTGGTAGCTTGGCTTTCTAGCTGACAGTAAGGACAGAATTTTGAAGTTTCTAAATTCAGAAAGCTCCCAGAGGTCAGAGCTCCAGAACCATCTCCCTCCCTCCCTCCTCCCGCCCCTTTCCCAGGCCTATCGGCCTGTCTGCCTGTCTGTCCTCCATGCGTGCACACGTAGAAGCAGAAGTCCTTGTCAAGCATCATCTTCTACTCCTCTTCACGTTGTATTTTGAGACACTAAACCTAGAGTTTGCTGGCTTGGCTCAGCTGGCTTACAGAGCACCAGGGATCCACCTGTTTCTGTTAATTCTCAGCGCTGGGGTCCCAATGGTGCGCACCACACCTGACTTTCACTTGGACGCCAGAAACCCAAACCCAGGTACTCATGCTTGCGTGGCAGACACCACACACTAAGCATGTCCCTGGTCCATATTCTTATTTTTGTTTTATTTTATGTGTTTGGGTGTTTTGCCTGCACAGTATGTCGGTGTATCATCTGCAAAACTGGTACCCACAGGGGCCAGAAGAAAGTGAGGGACCCCCTAGAACTGCAGCTACAGACAGTTATGAGCTGCCAGGGGTTGCTGAGAATTGAACCCAGGTCTCCTGGGCCATCTCTCCAGCCCCATTAGTCCCTGTATTGGATCATAATAAAGTATAAAGGACATAGCTTTCCATCTTAACACCTTTTATTTGGGTTTTCTGTTTGTTTTTTGGAGGCAGGTTCTCTCTTTGTAGCCCAGGAGGGCCTCATACACACAGTCCTCTTACCTGGGATCAGGGGTTGCCAGCCCATGTCAGCCTCTCATACACAGTCCTTTTGCCTGGGACCACGGATATGCCATCGTAAGCCTCACACTCACCCACTTCAGCAGCTAAGTCCACCTCACGTGTGACCAGCATCCGGGACACTTGACCTTGTATATCCAGACTCATTCAATAGCTTTTTCCAGACTCCCTCCTTCAAGGACCCCCAATATTTTTGTAAAATAAAATATGTAAAATCAAGATACAAACTAACCAGCCAACAGTTAAAAGGAAACTCTTCAAGCCAGACCTAACTTTGTGAATAACACGGGTCCCCATTCAACCATCAACAAAGTTGCCTTGACTGTCTCTTACTGGAGCTCTCACTGGGTAGGGAAGGAAGGCGGTCAGCACGTGGTCCAGATGTCTGTGCTTACCCTAGCCCAGAGCCATGGGATTGGGAGCAAGGCTATTGTCCCCATAGAAAAGCACCAGAGAGGTTCCTCACCCCTCCCTCAAGTGAGAATCACAGAGAAACAACCAACAATGGATAAGGAAGAAGGCCCCATAGACATGGATTCTGACATGCCTCTATCCCCTGTACTCTGGACACTAAGCAGGAAGATTCCTATGACCTTGGGGCCAACCTGGACTACATGGGGAATCCAGACCAGCCTGGGCTACTGGGCTAGAGTGAAAACCTGTGTGTGTGTGTGTGTGTGTGTGTGTGTGTGTGTGTGTGAGAGAGAGAGAGAGAGAGAGAGAGAGAGAGAGAGAGAGAGAGAGAGAGATTTGGCTGCATATATGTCTGTCTAAGGGTGTGGGAGCCCCTAGAACAGGAGATACAGACAGTTGTGAGCTGCCATATGAGTGCTAGGAATGTATCTGGTTCTCTGGAAGGACAGCCAGTGTTCTTAACTGTTGAGCTCTCTCTCCAGCC
>NW_022651345.1:0-4750 GCF_011064425.1 Rattus rattus
GGTTTGATCTTCTCATTGAGTCCTGGATTTCCTGTATGTTTTGGACCAGTAGCTTTTTCCGCTTTACATTATCTTTGACAGTTGAGTCAATGATTTCTATGGAATCTTCTGCTCCTGAGATTCTCTCTTCCATCTCTTGTATTCTGTTGGTGAAGCTTGTATCTACAGCTCCTTCTCTCTTCTTTTGGTTTTCTATATCTAGGGTTGTTTCCATGTGTTCTTTCTTGATTGCTTCTATTTCCATTTTTAATTCCTTCAACTGTTTGATTGTGTTTTCCTGGAATTCTTTCAGGGATTTTTGCGATTCCTCTCTGTAGGCTTCTACTTGTTCTCTAAGGGCGTTCTTCACGTCTTTCTTGAAGTCCTCCACCATCATGGTCAAATATGATTTTGAAACTAGATCTTGCTTTTCTGGTGTGTTTGGATATTCCATGTTTGTTTTGATGGGAGAATTGGGCTCCGATGGTGCCATGTAGTCTTGGTTTCTGTTGCTTGGGTTCCTGCGCTTGCCTCTCACCATCAGATTATCTCTAGTGTTACTTTGTTCTGCTATTTCTGACAGTGGCTAAACTGTCCTATAGGCCTGTGTGTCAGGAGTGCTGTAGACCTGTTTTCCTCTCTTTCAGTCAGTTATGGGGACAGAGTGTTCTGCTTTCGGGCGTGTAGTTTTTCCTCTCTACAGGTCTTCAGCTGTTCCTGTGGACCTGTGCCTTGAGTTCACCAGGCAGGTCACTTGCAGCAGAAAAGTTGGTCTTACCTGTGGTCCCGAGGCTCAAGTTTGCTCGCGGGGTGCTGCCCACGGGCTCTCCGCGGTGGCAGCAACCAGGAAGATCTGCGCCGCCCTTTCCGGGAGCCTCCGTGCACCAGGGTTCCAGATGGAGTTTGGTGTTTTCCTCTGGAATCAGTAATGTGTGCAGAGTGCAGTCTCTTCTGGTTTCGCAGGCGTGTCTGCCTCTCTGAAGGTTTAGCTCTCCCTCCCACGGGATTTGGGTGCAGAGAACTGTTTATCCGGTCTGTTTCCTTCAGGTTCCGGCGGTGTCTCAGGCAGGGGTCCTGCCGCTCCTGGGCCCTCCCCCACAGGAACCCAGAGGCCTTATACAATTTCCTCTTGGGCCAGGGATGTGGGCAGGGGTGGGCAGTGTTGGTGGTCTCTACCGCTCTGCGGCCTCAGGAGTGCCCACCTGACCAGGCGGTGAGGTCTCTCTCCCACGGGGTCTGGGAGCAGAGAGCTGCTGCGGGCCGGGATCCGCGGGTGTCTTTTCTCTCATTTTTATTAAAAATAATTTTTCTATCTTTATTAACTTGATTATTTCTTATTTACATTTCAATTGTTATTCCCCTTCCCATTTTTCCAGGCCAACATCCCCCTAATTCCTCCCCCTCCCCTTCTCTATGGGTGTTTCCCTCCCCATCCTCCCCCCATTACTGCCCTCCCACCAACAATCACGTACACTGGGGTTCAGTCTTGGCAGGACCAAGGGCTTCCCCTTCCACTGGTTCTCTTACTAGGCTATTCATTGCTATGTATGCTGTTGGAGTCCAGGGTCAATACATGCATAGTCTTTGAGTAGTGGCTTAGTCCCTGGAAGCTCTGGTTGGTTGGCATTGTTGTTCATATGGGATCTCAAGCCCCTTCAAGCTCTTTTAGTCCTTTCTAAGATTCCTTCAATGGGGCTCCCGTTCTCAGTTCAGTGGTTTAATGATGGCATTCGCCTATGTATTTGCTGTATTCTGGCTGTGTCTCTCGGGAGAGTTCTACATCTGGTTTAGGTCGTACTGCACTTCTTTGCTTCATCAATCTTACCTACTTTGGTGGCTCTATATGTATGGGCCACATGTGGGGCAGGCTCTGAATGGGTGTTCCTTCTGCCTCTGTTCTAAACTTTGCCTCACTATACCCTCCCAAGGGAATTCTTGTTCCCCTTTTAAAGAAGGAGTGAAGCATTCCTATTTTGGTCATCCTTCTTGAGTTTCATGTGTTCTGTGCATCTACGGTAATTCAGGCATTTGGGCTAATATCCACTTATCAATGAGTGCATACCATGTGTGGTTTTCTGTGATTGGGTTACCTCACTCAGGATATTTTCCAGTTCCATTCATTTGCCTATGAATTTCATAAAGTCGTTGTTTTTGATAGCTGTGTAATATTCCATTGTGTCGATGTACCACATTTTCTGTATCCATTCCTCTGTTGAAGGGCATCTGGGTTCTTTCCAGCTTCTGTCTATTATAAATAAGGCTGCGATGAACATAGTGGAGCACGTGTCTTTTTTATATGTTGGGGCATCTTTTGGGTATATGCCCAAGAGAGGTATAGCTGGGTCCTCAGGCAGTTCAATGTCCAATTTTCTGAGGAACCTCCAGACTGATTTCCAGAATGGCTGTACCAGTCTGCAACCCCACCAACAATGGAGGAGGAGTGTTCCTCTTTCTCCACATCCTTGCCAGCATTTGCTGTCACCTGAATTTTTGATCTTAGCCATTCTCACTGGTGTGAGGTGAAATCTCAGGGTTGTTTTGATTTGCATTTCCCTTATGACTAAAGATGTTGAACATTTCTTTAGGTGTTTCTCAGCCATTCGGCATTCCTCAGCTGTGAATTCTTTGTTTAGCTCTGAACCCCAATTTTTAATAGGGTTATTTGTCTCCCTGCAGTCTAACTTCTTGAGTTCTTTGTATATTTTAGATATAAGTCCTCTATCAGTTGTAGGATTGGCAAAGATCTTTTCCCAATCTGTTGGTTGTCATTTTGTCCTAACCACAGTGTCCTTTGCCTTAAAGAAGCTTTGCAGTTTTGTGAGATCCCATCTGTTGATACTTGGTCTTAGAGCCTAAGCCATTGGTGTTTTGCTCAGGAAATTTTCTCCAGTGCCCATGTGTTCAAGATTCTTCCACACTTTTTATTCTATTAGTTTGAACGTATCTGGTTTAATGTACTGGTCCTTGATCCACTTGAACTTTTGCTTTGTACAGGGTGATAAACATGGATCATTCTGCATTCTTCTACATGCTGACATCCAGGTGGACTAGTGCTATTTGCTGAAAATGCTATCTATTTTCCATTGGATGGTTTTGGCTCCTTTGTCAAAAATCAAGTGACCATAGGTGTGTGCATTCATTTTTTACAGAGGATATGATAGTATATTTAAGTGATCCCAAATATTCCACCAGAGAACTACTAAACCTGATAAACACCTTCAGCAAAGTGGCTGGATATAAAATTAACTCAAATAAATCAGTAGCCTTCCTCTACACAAAAGAGAAACAAGCTGAGAAAGAAATTAGGGAAACGACACCTTTCATAATAGACCCAAATAATATAAAGTACCTCGGTGTGACTTTAACCAAGCAAGTGAAAGATCTGTACAATAAGAACTTCAAGACTCTGAAGAAATTGAAGAAGGTCTCAGAAGATGGAAAGTTCTCCCATGCTCATGGATTGGCAGGATTAATATAGTAAAAATGGCCATTTTACCAAAAGAGATCTACAGATTCAATGCAATCCCCATCAAAACACCAATCCAATTCTTCAGAGAGTTAGAACAATTTGCAAATTCATCTGGAATTACAAAAAACCCAGGATAGCTAAAACTATCCTCAACAATAAAAGGACTTCAGGGGGAATCACTATCCCTGAACTCAAGCAGTATTACAGAGCAATAGTGGTAAAAACTGCATGGTATTTTTACAGAGACAGACAGATAGGCCAGTGGAATAGAATTAAATCATCTTCTTATGTTTAAGTATAATAAATGTATTTAAAAAGTATTTATCAGTAACTTTTGTATCTTTTAGACCCCTCTCTACTGAAGAGATAGTACTACATTAAAATATGTTTAAAACTAATAAATGTAAATTTATTAAAGTACATGTTTGCCTACAACTACTTATACAAATTGAAATTATAATATAAAATACAAATTACCTGTGCTCTTCTAACCTATATAAGAGAAGGAATTCTGGGCATAGTGATGGATACTTTTATTGTCAGTAGCTGCAAAAGAGAGACAGACAGTAGGGCAGCCTATTATAGCTGTCTCGTTATGGGTAGACACATGGGAAAAGCAAAGAAAATGCGGGGAATTATATTTTTGTATTTATTGAAAGAAATGCTTTCCAATGCAAAAAGAGTCCATATGTCGTTGAATGTAAAAAAATCATCCACAGTCATAATTGCATATTAATCATTTCAAGCTCAAACATAATTTTTTTTCAAAATTATTAAAATCATCTAAAATTTTGATGTATATATTATACTTATATCTTATATCTTATAATTGCATAAGATTCTAATTTAAATGAGTATCAATCTATGGTATTATTTATACTTTCAAGTTTGATACTAAAATGAGAATAGAATGATATATGAATGTCTTTTCCAAAGGAATAAATGAATGAGTCTGTTTGCATTTCAGAATAAAGACCGCTACACTAAAATAAATGACGAATCAATGGTTATATTATGATGACAAACGAAAGCTCATTAGCCTCTTAACTGCATCCTTCACATCTTTGTTTCTGAGACTGTATATAAGTGGGTTCAGCATGGGAATGATAACTGTGTAGAAAACTGAGGCCACCTTGATTAGAAGCCAAGAACTTTTGGTGGTGGGAACACAGTAGAGACAGATGATAATGCTATGGTAAATGGTAATGGTAGTGAGATGGGAGGCACAGGTGGAGAAGACTTTGTAGCGCCCTCCAGTGGTAGGCATTTTCATGACAGTGATGACAATAAAAACATAAGAGG
>NW_022651346.1:0-4730 GCF_011064425.1 Rattus rattus
ATTATACCTTTTATAAGCACCAAGACAAAGCTTTTCTCCCAAAATACTGTGTTCCTTTTACTTCCTCCCTTCTCTCCCGGGGCATTCTTTCCCCAATATTTCACCTCCGAATTGGAGGGGACTGGTACTTGAGATCGATCAGTATCCTTTTCTCGTTGCAACTTTTCACTACCCTCTGTTTCTGACGCTTTCCGCCCTCGCCCCAACACTCTCCGCTTTGCTGTTTTAACTAGGCAGTTCCCATGCAACCTCTGACGCCTTTTGGCGGTAGCTAGAAACTCAAAGGTCAATAGAAAAAGCCCGAGGGTTGCCAGAGCAACCACAGCGGCACCTGCCGCGTCCGGCAGGGGACTGAGTTGGAGCAGATCAAGGCTAGTCATGGTCTCTCAGAGTTTTTTACCTGCATTCCATAGCTTCTGAATTTCTTCCGTGAAACGGAGGCTTCTCGTAGCGCCGGCAATGATGTTTTTGTCCCGGGTTTCTCGGCACCAAATGTCCCACGCGCGACTTTCCGCCGGCAAGAAGCACGCGAGACATAGAAATTCTTGCTATGGGTGATACTTTATTCCTGTCTCATGGAGAAGCCCCTTTGTCACGCCAACATGGTGTGTTCTATACCCCCTAATGTCGCGCATCCACACCTGATTGGTTGCTTACTCATGACCTCATCAGGCACGCCCCGGAATGGGCAAAGACCTGGCACGAAGGCACTCTTGCACATGCGCACAGTTAACTTCCTGAAGGGGGGGCCGGCTGGCTGGCGCCATCTTGACTGACTTGGCCTTCCACGTGGGGCGCAGTGGAAGCCAGCGCCATCTAGTGGTGGCACATGTTATTGCGGCTCTCTACAGCCACCCAATGCAGCCGGAATGTGAGGTGATGGAGAAAATCAGAGTTGTTACATCTTGACAAGGTTGACCTCTTGCTCTTCGTAAAGAGAGGTATGTAAGAGTGTACAAATATCTTTCCTCACTTCCATTCCTAAAGAGCGTCATGTTTTCTGTCTTAATTTATTTGAATTCTATTCAGTATATTGTATGAATTAATTGTACGTGATTATATTACACATAATGTTTCTTGTAATAACAAATATACCATAATTTCATTTCTGAAGTGCGCTGTTTTGTTCTTGAATCATACTAATTCTTTACGATATACTCAGCTCACCATTTTTAATGTTCAATTGGGATTTAGGATAATGTCTGCCATTTCAAAATGGGTCTTGGAAAGTGATTTCTTCTCAATTAGTCCAATTCTTCTCCAGTTAGTCCAGCCTTTACATGGTAGACGAAAAGTTTTCAGAAATAGAGGGGTCAGTGTTCACTAATTTTCCATTGGTCAAAGATTATTGTGCCCATTTTCAATCAAAAGTTATCTTTGAGATGCAATATATGATCAACCAGATGAGATAAGAAAATAAGAACTTTATGAGCTAGGCGGTAGTGGAGCATGCCTTTAATCCCAGGACGTGGGAGGCAAAGGCAGTCAGAAACTCTGAGTCCAAGAGCAGCATGATCCTCCAATAGATTACCAGGATGACTAAAGCTATATGGAGATTCCCTATCTTGAAAACCAAACTAAAACTAACAAAAGAGACTTTTATTTTTAGACTCTGACAGTGTGCGATAGTGTTAACAAAAACTGAACAAAACAGTAATAATTACATAATCCTCTTCAGCTTTAGGCACTTGTTGTTTTCACTGAAACATAGCTGAAAAGAATTTTACAATTTAGGACATTAATTTAATTATTTCAAATTGAACAACAAGACCAGTGCAGCAAAAGCTTATTCAATGCAGTTGTGTTTCACTCTTCTTTATTTCTGAAATAAAATTCGCAAGCAAACTGGAGGGGTCAATGACACCACAAGAAGACTTTCACAGTTTGTTATAAAAAATAATTTAATCCCAATCTAGGGTTTTTACCCTGCCTTTGATCATTCCATTCCCAAATCAAAAACACATATATTACTATTTACACTAATCTTTAATCAGCACTAGAGCTGAGCAGTTATCTACCATCTATGCTATTAGAGTCTACATTCTTATCAATAACCCTAAGTTATTACTTATAATGTTTCATCTGGACTGCTCTGAACTCCAATTGGCCATCCCTCAGAGAATGCCTGACTCCTAACCAATTCTGTCTTTCTCCTCTATCCCCCTTTTTAACCTCCTCTATAGGTCTCCTCTGGCAATGAGCCCACAAGCAGACTTGGTCACCAAACAGGTAGAAAACAGGGGCTTGGCCTAGGACTCTTTCACATTCGTAGCAAATGTGCTTCTTGTCTTTATGTGTGGACACTAATTAGAGGAAACAAGGGTCTTTTTGTCTTTTTTTCCTGCATTTGAATGTCCTTTCCCTAGATTGCCTGGTTGGACCTCAGTGGGAGATAATGTACCTTGTCCTGCAGGGACTAGCCATTTCCATGGGGTTCATCCAAGTGGGGCTCTCCTTTTCCATAGAAGAAACAGATGGGACATCCGGGGAGTAACTTGTTAGGGGGGAACTGGGAAGAGAGTAGGGATGAGTGATTTTGATATACAGTGAACAAAGAAGTAAATATTGGTGAAAAAACGAAATGAAATTGGCATAATTCTGAAGAATTTTGGGCCTTGGGTGATATACAAGAACAAGTAGATACAGTATCTTTTAGACAGAGGCATAATCGAACTTGCAGAAGATCAAATCAAGAACCTTTTGATATAAATACATTTAGGAGTCACTGTTCCCAAACCGCCGGTGGGAGAGAGAGCTCACCGCCCAGACAGGTGGGCACTCCTGAGACTGTAGAGAGGAAGAGAACACCAACACTGCCCACCCCTACCCACATCCCTGGCCAAAGAGGAAACTGTATATGGCCTCTGGGTTCCCTTGGATAAAGGCACAGGAGCAGCAAATTCACTGCATTTGAGACACCACCGGAACCTGAAGGGACCGACCAGATAGACAGTTCTCTGCACCCAAATCCCATGGGAGGAAGAGCTAAACCTTCAGAGAGGCAGACATGCCTGGGAAACCAGAAAAGACTACACTCTGCCCACATCTCTGACTCCAGAGGAAAACACCAAACTCCACCTGGAACCCTGGTGCATGCAGGAAAGGGGGGCACAGATCTTCCTGGTTACTGCTGCCATAGAGAGCTCATAAGCTCCCCACGAACAAACTTGAGCCTCAGGACCACAGGTAAGAAAATCTTCCAGCTCCAAGTGAACTGCCTGGTGAACTAAAGACACAGGCCCACAGGAACAGCTGAAGACCTGTAGATAGGAAAAGCTACACGCCAGAAAGTAGAACACTCTGTCTCCATAGCTGGCTGAAAGTAAACAGGAAAACAGGTCTACAGCAGTCCTGACACACAGGCTTATAGGACAGTCTAGGAACTGTCAGAAATAGCAGAACAAAATAACACTGGAGATAATCTGATGGCGAGAGGCAAGCACAGGAACCCAAGCAACAGAAACCAAGACTACATGGCATCTTCGGAGTCCAATTCTCCCACCAAAGCAAACATGGTATATCCAAATACACCAGAAAAGCAAGATCCAGTTTCAAAATTATATTTGATCATGATGCTAGAGGACTTCAAGAAAGACATGAAGAACTCACTTACAGAAGAAACACAGGAAAACATAAATAAACAAGTAGAAGCCTGTCCCGCACGCAACTTCCCGCGGGCAAGGAGCACTCGGACATTTAGAAATCCTTACTGTGATAAACTTTATTAATCTTAGAAGAGGAAGCCCCCTTTGCCACGCCAACATGGTGCGCTTATAAACCCCCTAATGCCGCGCATCCACACCTGATTGGTTGCTTACTCATGACCTCATCAGGCACGCCCCGGAATGGGCAAAGACCTGGCACGAAGGCACTCTTGCACATGCGCACAGTTAACTTCCTGAAAGGGGGCCGGCTGGCGCGGCGAAGGCTGGCGCCATCTTGCAATGGCGGACTATCCTGGCCTTCCACGTGGGGCGCAGTGGAAGCCAGCGCCATCTAGTGGTGGCGAATGTTATTGCGGCCCTCTACATCTCACCCTTATAATTTATATAATTTTATAGCAGTCATGATCACCCTATCACGTGCAATGAGGAAACCTCATCGATGTGCAGGGGCTGATCAAAGGAACACTGAGTCTCTCTCAATCCCAGTGCAATGGATCCACAGACCCATGGGGTGTAAGAGCAGAGAACTCAGATACAGAGAGAGTCCCTCTCCTCCCAGTGCAATGGACCCACAGATCCATGGGGTGCAGGAGCAGGGAACTCAGATACAGAGTGAATCCTGAGCAAGAAAACCAAATTCTAGGGGAGGCCCTTAGTACAATGGCCACAAGTGCTTGAGTGAATAACGGCCTTGTCACGATACTGTTGAGATCTGAGTTTGCAAACCAACCATGGTATGAATACTGATCCACAGCATAGGGCTGCATCAAACAGAGCCACTCCTGATAAGTAGTGGGCACCTCATTTGGTCCTCCTCAGCTGTTGCCACCAAGGGTCCTAGTCAAGCCACTCCTATAATAAAATTAAGAATTCCCAATTGTTAGTAACTACTCCAGAAAGTTCACCCACTGTACTTGTCTAACAATAGATTGGGGGAGGATAACTCCAGACACTGCAGACACAATGTCTGCAGCAGTAATGGCTGCTACAATAGCAGCGAAAGTGTCAAGGTCTTTTCCAGGACAGTTCAGGATCAGTCATTCTTCTCTGGAACAACCAGCAGAC
>NW_022651347.1:0-4734 GCF_011064425.1 Rattus rattus
TGTTTTGCTCAGGCTGAAACATCCTGTCATTGCTCCCAGGGTCTTCCTGGGAGAGGCTCTTAGTTCAACAATCTCATGTCCGTATGGCAGTCGTCTCAAGGTTAAACCTCTGTGGCCATGCAGCCCAGAGTCAAGTAGCCACCTTGAGCTATGCATTCACAAAGCGGCTAGGCCCAAATCCAATACAGCTCACTGCAGTCTATGTCTTTTTATTGGGGGAATTGAGTCCATTGATGTTGAAAGATATTAAGAAATAGTGATTGTCGCTTCCTGTTATTTTCATTGTTAGAGGTGGAATTATGTTTGTTTGTCTCTCTTTTAGTTTCATTGCAAGGGAGTTATATTCTTGCTTTCTGTACAGTATAGTTTCTCTCCTTGTGTTGGAATTTTCCCTCTATTATCCTTTGTAAGGCTGGATTTGTAGAAAGATATTGCATACATTTGGCTTTGTCGTGGAATATCTTGGTTTCTCCATCTATGTTCATTGAAAGTTTTGCTGGATACAGAAACTTGGGCTGGTATTTGTGTTCTCTTAGGGTCTGTATGACATCTGTCTCGGATCTTCTGGCTTTCATAGTCTCTGGTGAGAAGTCTGGTGTAATTCTTATAGATCTGCCTTTATATGTCACTTGACATTTTTCCCTTACTGCTTTTAATTTTCTGTCTTTGTTTTGTGCATTTGGTGTTTTGAATATTATGTGACAGTAGGAGTTTCTTTTCTGGTCCAATCTATTTTGTTGAAGATATTTACTGGTCCTTTGAGTTGGGAGTCTTCACTCTCTTCTATACCTAGGTTTGATCTTCCCATTTTGTCCAGGATTTCCTATATGTTTTGGGCCAGTATCTTTTTCCATTTTATATTATATTTGACACTTGTATCGTTGATTTCTATGGAATTTTCTACTCCTGAGATTCTCTCTTCTATCTCTTGCATTCTGTTGGTGATGCTTTTATCTATGGCTCCTTGTCTCTTCCTTTCGTTTTCTATATCCAGGGTTTTCTCCCTTTGTGCTTTCTTTATTGCTTTTATTTCCATTTTTAATTCCTTCGCCTGTTTGATTGTGTTTTCCTATGATTCTTTCAGCTATTTTTGCATTTCCTCTCTATAGGTTTCTGCTTGTTTATTTGTGTTTTCCTGCATTTCTCTAAGGAAGTTCTTTATGTCTTTCTTGAAGTCCTCCATCATCATGATGATGAAATGTGATTTTAAATCTAGATCTTGCTTTTCTGGTGTGTTTGGATATTCAGTGTTTGCTTTGGTGGGAGAATTGGGCTCTGATGATGCCGTGTAGTCTTGTTTTCTGTTGCTTGGGTTCCTGCACTTGCCTCTAGCCATCAGCTTGTCTCTGTTGTTTGCTTCCCTTTCTGTTTCTGACAGTGACTTGACCCTTGGGCAGGGTCCACAGCAGGAAGCCACGATAAGGCAGCTGCCACTGGGACCAGAGCAGATCACAGAGCCAAGGGGATCCAGCCACTGTTGGGACTTCTAGTGTCCTGGTTTTACTGGGTTGCTGGGAACAGACAGATGATCCCAGCTGTCAGAGAGACAGCTGGAGAGTGCAGCTAGCAATGGGGGCCTAGAGACTGCTTTGGTCAGAGAGTAGCTTAGGTAGCCTGGCATGTTGTCACACTAGATTCACCCACTGCTGAGATGAATATATCCCGCTAATGCCACATGGATTGACGTGGCTGGCTAGTGAGGGTTTGGTGGGAAATAATAAAAAGGCCACCACACTACTGACAATGGAGGGGTGGGCAGGCCTGTCCTGTTCTCCTCTGGGCAGACTCTGACTCAAAGCTCTGAATTCTCTCCACCCATCTCACTATGCTCCCAGGGCTGATTGCTGCCACACCAGCCCCATGCATCCAAATTCACATGACTTGCTGGGGTGCACTTCTCCCAAACCCATTCTTTGCCACTGTAGCTTTCTCTCTGAATTCCAGCTGAGTCGCCCTGTGAAGGAGAACCCCACACAATCTTAATTTAGAATCAACAGGTTACACAATCACTGGGCACAGCAACTATCATCCTAATTTGTAAGCCATTCTAAGTTAAATCCACCGGTGGTGAATCTTGGGGGCCTCTTGTTTGCTACATCTTCCTCCAAGCTCACTCTGTCCAAAACAGGTCACCTTTTCTGGCCTCTTCTCTGTCCTTCTGTGACCCGGAAATTCTGCCTACTCCTCTTCCAGTGATTGGTCCCCTGAAATCTTTATTCATCAGGGGAAGGTCCTGCCACAGTTTAACCCAAGGCTTAAATAACTAGATAAAATATGCGAACAAGTCAATGTGAAAAACTTGGCCCCATACTTTTAAATTATTCATACAAAGGGAAGGAAAAGGTCTGAAAATCAACTACACTTTGTGGCTGCTATCAGTAAAATGTCCAGGATAAGAAGTGTGGTCTCCTGGCACTGCCCCTCCTTCCCTGCCCAGGCCCTGCCCCACTCACCCCTCCATCCTGTGCGTCCTCAGCCAGTGCTGCGAACTTGTCCCAGTTGGAGAGGGCAGGGTCGGCATCTGTGGCCTGTGAGAATGAGCATGGCCTGAGCGATCCCTGTGCTACCCCAGCTCCTTCCCACAATCTTGGACTCATGACCACGACCCTTCTAACAACACCCACTACCTGAGGCCCCGCCTGGATCAGCCCCGCCCACCATTCAAGTCAGTTCTGCCCATTCCCTGAGGCTCCGCCTAGCAGGAGACCCCCCCAACCCCCCCCCACACACACAACAGTGCCATGCCCATGCTCAGGCCATGCCCACGAATGTCCCTCCCACAGGAGAACCACACATCCATGCCAACCCCGCCCACACCAAGGCCCCACCCACCCAGGCCATGCTACCAGAAAGCCCCGCCCTCCCTCACAGGCCCCTTTGGTGCTCCAGGAATTTGTCATCATTGAAGAAAGCGGAAGAGGAGAAGAACTTGCCTGCCAGGTTACAGCTATTCAGGTCGCCCAGTGTGATCCGGCTGAGGCAGGGCAGGGTTGGGGATCACGGAGAGTCATGTGGGGTCACAGCGGTTCACATGGATCACATGCAGGCCACAGGGGCGTAACCCGGATATCACATGGGGTCACACAGGGTTCATAGGCACCACACTGGGTTCATAGTCACACGGGGTCACATGCAGGGTTGACAGGGTCAATGGTAGGCCCCGGGTGTCAGAGGTCACAGAGGGGTGCCAGGGGGCGGGGCCCAGCTCACAGGGCATTGCGGCAGCACCAGGTTCAGCCACCCGAACCCCTCAACCGGGCCGCCAGATTCTGCGCCTGCTCCTCTTAGAAGAAGCAGAACTCAGAGGCAGAGAGGATGCTGTCCCTGTCCAGGTCCATGCAGCAGAACCAGTACTTGGTGCTGAGGTCAGGACCAGGGGGGGTCAGGGCAGGGTCACAGCAGCTTCAGGGGCGGGGTTAGCATCAGTGTCCAGGTAAAAGAACAGCAGGGGTCACAAGGAAGGGGCGGGGTCAAGACCACATTAGTGGACAGGGTAGGGGGCGTGGCCACACAACAGTGTAAGCAATGACAACACAAGCCACAACAGGGTGGGGTCAGGGGTCATTGTGAGCAGAGCCATCAGAGCTCAGGGTTGTAGCTGTGTCTCAGGACAGAGGGGGCATGGCCTGTGACATCACAGGATGCCTTGGCCTCGCTCCACACTGGCCCTGCCCACCCCTGGACCCGCCGGACCTTGGCCCCACCCAGCCCAGCCCACCTGGTGAGCGTGGTCTTGTCTTCCTCAGACAGCAGGAACCACACAAAGTCTGCAAGCCACATCTTTCCACCCTCGGGGGACGGGCCGATGGGGGTGGTGCCTTCAGCGATGACATCACAGCCTCAGCAAGCCCACCCTGTCCACAAAGGCCTCCGGAGGGGTCGGGATCCCAAGGTGGGCCAGTTCAAGGCCAATGACTTCACATCCACCCTGGGCCCTGCCCACATGCAGGGGTCATACCAGGTCATTGCGCCTGTTGATCATCCTGGAGGAGATGGCTAGGGTTCAGGGCTGAGGTTGGGGACGGCCTCGCCCAGCCAAGAGACTCTCAATGCAATAATCTGCCCACCTATACAAACCCGCCCCTCACAGGTGCATTCATCCTTCCATTCCCCGCCCATGACGCTAATCCCTGCTCTTAATGCACATCTGAGGCTCAGCCCACAACAGGATATGTCAAAGCTAAAGCCCCACCCACAGTCCTAGACCATGCCCCATGCACTCACACCAGACTCCAAACACAAGCTCCTCCCACTCAAGGCCACGCCCACTCAAGGCAATTGTCAAGTGAGGTCCCACCCACCTGTGGCCCCAACCCCATGCCTGGCCCCACACCTCACTGCAGTCCACGTGCTGCCTGAAGTGGTGCTGAAGGACCCCCAGAGTGGGGAGACCCTCACTCAAGTCTCGGGATGACGCAACCCCCCAAGAACTCACACAAGACCGTCCTTGCTGTAATTACATGAGGTTTATCGATAGTAACCAGTGCACTGGGGTCGAGACTCGTATCCCACGCAGGGGCAGTGGAGTTCGACCCCGACCTGAATTTTCACAGAGCTTATAAAGGAAAAAACCACAAACCAGGGGGAGCAAGAGGGAGGGAGGAGGGAAATTCCAAAACCATAAACAGCCCATACAGTTAAATCATATGCTAGTCATGTGTAACACCAGGCAACACACCCAGGGCTTTGTGACATTGTGATTAGGGGTTGTGACATTTTACAGGGCCGTTGGAA
>NW_022651348.1:0-4727 GCF_011064425.1 Rattus rattus
TGTGTTTTGAGCTTTAGCAAGGTTTCTTTTACGTATGTAGGTGCCCTTGTATTTGGGGCATAGATATTTAGGATTGAGAGTTCATCTTGGTGGATTTTTCCTTTGATGAATATGAAGTGTCCTTCCTTATCTTTTTTGATGACTTTTAGTTGAAAATTGACTTTATTTGATATTAGAATGGCTACTCCAGCTTGCTTCTACCGACCATTTGCTTGGAAAGTTGTTTCCCAGCCTTTCACTCTGAGGCCGTGGAAAAATATTTTTAAAAGCATGTATTAAAGAGAGAAGAATGCAGTAAATAATTAAATGTATTGTTTATACATTGCACTATTTAAAATTACTCCTTCTTTGGCTGTAAAGATGATTTAATGGTGAAGAGAACACTCTGCTCTTGTAGAGAGTCTAGATTCACTTCTCAGCAGCCACGTCAAGTAGCTTACAACTGCCTGTAACTCCAACTGCAGGGACATACAACACCTCTGGCTTCTGCAGGCACTGGCGCTCATGTGCACACATCCACATCCATACACATGATTAAAGATGTAAACATTCTTTCTTCATCTTTCCTCCCACAGTGAGAAACACTTGCAACCTCATGGGGCACAGAAGAATTTGTGCAGAGCTTCATGACAGCATTGTCACTCACTTCTGTTGCTGTAATGAAATACCCCAGCTAGAAGTAACCCTGGGGGATAAAGGATTTGCTGGATTATGAGTCTATACCATAGTTCAACCCTGAGAGAAATCAAGGTAGTACTGAAAGCAGGAACTTGAAGGATCTGTTTACACCCAAAGAAGTACAGTAGAAGCCATGGATGGTGTTTCTCACTAGCTGGCTTTCAGGACAGCTTACCTGGACCAAATTCAGGACCACCTGTCTGTCGATAGAATACCCACAGTGGACTGGGTCCTCCTTCTACATCAGTGGACAATGACCACAATCCCAGACATTTAGGCATTTCCTCAGTTGAGAGTCTCGTCTCAGATAATTATACAGTGTGTTGAGCTGATATTAAAGCTGATGTAATCCTGAAACTCCTATCAGATTCTTTCCTGACTACAAAGAAAGTCAGCTGCTAGGCGATGGTGGCAGATGCCTTTAGTCCCAATATTTGGGAGGTAGAGGCTAACAGGTCTCTGTGAATTCAAGGCCAGCCTGGCCTACAAAGTGAGTTCCAGGACTTCCAAGGCTACACAGAGAAATCCTGTCTCAAAAAACAAACAAACAAACAAATGAAAAACAAGAGGAAATGAAACGAAACAGCCACTTAGGAATGTTTGTCTTGTGCCATATTTTCAGTAATAGTTGCTTTAACTGTCATGATTTTGAGACCAAGTCTTCAAACTTCCCTTGAGTTTACAATAGTGCCATGCTCCCTTCCAACTAGTATCTTGGCTTTAGTAAGTGTCAGAGACCATCCTGTGGCTAAGGACATTAAGTAAAACTGCCTGTGAGGAAGGGAGGAAAGGTCTATGGCTGACTAGAGAGTCAATGAAATTAAAATCTTTTCAGATGAGTTACTACTTGGAAGGCTTAGATGCAAATTCCAACAGCCTAAAAAGTGGATTTGATCATCTCACCAATGTATTATTTTCACTGCTGTGCCAGGACATGTGATTTTCACCGACTCTTGTGAAGATCCATTGAATGTTAAGGGAAGAACAGGTGTTAAATCAGAGTTCCAAGACACAGTCCTCCTTCCCAACAGTACAAAATAGCCTAGCCCTGTTAACCCACCCATCCTGTCTCAAGTTTGTACTTTATCTCCCATGGTTCAGCCCTAGAGGCAGCTGTTGGTTTCAGGGGTACACATTTCTTCTTGATCCCCAGCAACTCCTTCACCTTAAGAGGCCGTCTCTATTTGATCTCTCAAGCTAGGATCCGTACCTCGAGGATGAGCTAATCACAGGATCCTGTACCCAGCTGCTTCCTAAATAGTTCTTGATGGGCAATATCATCTCCATCCCACAATGAATGCTCCTTGCTCCTAAGCCTGCACCTTCTTGTTACAGGTTACAGTCATCTGTATCATCCCACAATCCCTCTGTTCAGTATAATGTTGTTTCCTCAGCAGCCACACCCACTCCCACAAAACAGGGAGAACTGGATGGTTCTCATTGCCCATTGTCACATGATCACACATGTGGGCACTACGAATCCTCTGGAGCTCTGACAACACCCTGGAAATGTAGAAGAAAGACATGCATGTGCAGAGACAGAGGTGAGATTCCAGTTCTGATTTCTAGGTCTGGAAATTCTGCTTCACTGCTCTGTCCTACCATAATGTTTTTCCAATGGACAGGAAAGTATATTTTGCAATTATGGTTGAAGATATTCTGATGAAGTATTTCCTTACTGAGCAATATATAAATAAAGCATGTTTGGCAGATCGCTCAAAAGGCAATTATCTGAGATAACCAGAGAGGCAGGGGAAGTGATGGGATCATGCTGGTATCTGTAGTTGGACTCAGATTAGATAAGCCAGTCAGTGCCTTTGATGTTCTGTTTTGTAATATTTTAATGACTTACTTGACATAAACATGCAACAAACAGTTTACTTTTTATGATTTGTTAGTCATAAAGGGAGTTTGTATTTTTCGGGGGCCAATGTTTTCTTGTTATTTATGGTCTGACATTGATTCTAGAATTCTGTCAGTATTCTGTATTTGGATAAATCGTTAACAGTTTGATATGTTGATTAGACCACGTACTTGGGTGTATTCTAAAAGCCTGTCTAATCTTTGCTAGAATTCAGTAGCTTGAGCTATGTATGCAACAGAATTGGTAAGGTGCACCCTTACCCACATGCACGAGTCACATACACGGGCTCAGAGAGTGATCCTATCACCACATAGACTTAGCATTGTGTGCACACTTGTAACTCCAGTGCTCATGAAATGGGGGCAGGAAGATCAGGAGTTTGAGGCCAGATTGAGACAGAGGCCTTTTCTCAAAAATAAATAGGCAAAAATGTAAAATGAGTAGTTTGTGGTACTGCAATATGGTATGCTATTTGCAATGGGGATACACACAGTGCAATGGGCCTTGATCATACATGTGCTGATGATGACCATTGTCCTTATTTAACAGGAATTACAGAGATGAGATCTAAAGGAAGAGTATAAGATTACAAGCAGACAGCAGTGGAGGGCGTGTGTTTTATAAAGGAGGGGAAAAATGTGGAAAACCCAGAAACATGAGATGCCTTTTTAACAATAAGCATATAAGAGAAGCTATAATTTTTGCAATTACTATAGAATGAATGCAGGAGAGTGGGGGGAGGTCAGAAATGTGACCAGGCAAGAAACTAGAACTAGGTTATAAAGGCAAATTATGCTCTATGCCAAAACACTTATATTTTATTGCAGTATATCACATTAATAATCCAATGATATCAAAATGTCATGGTTACTGCCAAACTGATTTAGAATGCAGACAGAAATATGAGGGGCCCAGCCAAGGAGGAAAACCCTGTAGAACTTATTCAATACAAGTCTTCTTACAAAAGCATCACAGAGAGTAGGGGGTGACACTGAGAACTTAAACCTAAGCACACATATGCATCACCTACACAGTACAGGTGATGCCCAACAGAAATAGAGGAAGAAAAGCCTTTTCAGTAGTAGGTGGTGAGGGAAAGGCTAGTTCCTGTATGGAAGAAAGGGGACTCACAATCTGTCCTCACACGACATCAGAACAACAAAATTCAAGTGGGTTGAATAGTTGACAGGAGTCACATGGAAACCAAATTCATTTGTATTGCATGGAAATAGATGCCCAGCTCTGCTACTGCTGATGATTGACGACATGTTGGCTGCGCTCTGTGTGCAGTGGTGTTTAATGTTTACTAAACAGCAAGAGTGAAGGAAGGTGCTTGGCGTGCCTTGGAAGTGATGAAGGGCAGAGGACAACAGTGATTCTCAGACTAAAGTAAGGGTCATCTATTGTATTGCCGGACACTCCAAGGGCTAACACACCAGGCTCTCCTCCTCTCTTGAATCCATTCTCACTCCTTCTACTCTGGAGTGTGATAAAGATAACAGCCCTCTTCTGCTCAGGCTGCCCTAATCTCACTTTCTTGCCCTGGTCTTCTACTGAGTGACATCTAGGACGTTCAGGGGTTATGGTTATTTGCATAGTCACCTAAGGAATTAGTATACATCATTAACCAATATTTACATATTCTCTTTTATTTCTTCAATTTAATTTTGCCTGTATATATGTCACATGAGGTAAGTGACAAAAATGTAATAGTAAAAGGTAACCACAAAGAAACATATATAAATTCAAAAATTGGCCTTTCAGAATCAATGCCTATCCATACAATTGAATGTAATCATGTATAAAGTGGGCTAGAAACACAGATTAGGCAGATTATTGGTAAAAGATAAGAGCTGCTATGGAAGGCAGTTGTGCATAAAGCTAATCATATCCAGTGACAGCGGCTTGGGGACATCAACAAACATCTGAATTTGGAGAGCAGGTATTTTCCTTGGGACAGAACTCCATAATAGCACATCAGTTTTTAAATAATTAACATCCCTGAAGACAAGAACATGTATTTAATCCTTGAGGAAAGGTTTGGTTTATAGTGATACATGAACTTTGCAGAAGGGATGAAGCATGAGGTATTATGGAAAGAGTAATTGAAATTACACTTTCCAAATGCAGAAGAAAGTGAAACCAGTAAGAGTATTTGGAGCTTATAAAAAAGGGAGATACCGGC
>NW_022651349.1:0-4728 GCF_011064425.1 Rattus rattus
AAAATATTACAAGATTCAGAGGTAGAGTAATGAGAAAGATAAATCTTTCTAAACTGAAACAGGTATAAGAACTGAAGGTCATTATATACAATAAAAATTTAAGATACTGTTTTTATATTTATATTAAACTATTTTCCATTGCTGGTCACTATAAATTAAAAATATATCAAAATCAAGTTTTATAAGAATAAATTTCTAAGAATGATAACCACTAACCATACTCTATCATTTGCATCCACAGCTAAAATAATTGAAGTTGATCTGGTCCCGTTTCCAAATATAAATACGATTAAACCTTAAACAAACATTTTATAAACGCTAGGAGTATTTTACCTTTTATTACAAAAATGCTAATTTTTCTTTATTAATATTCTCTCCATTCTCTTATTCTTCATAGGGCATACTTGCTAGAAGCATCTTTTCCTAATTTGTACCTAACATGAATATAACATTAATAGGGTCACTATATTAAAATTTCTAATTGTCCTTTATAATCAGCTTATGATTATTTATTGTTTACTTTCTTTTTAATACTTTGACCAGTTATAAGTAATCTTATTTAATCAAAACTACAAATATTGTAATTAGCAATTGATAAAAATTAAATATCAACTCTAAAAATATGGCCTTGGTTTGGACAGTAAGTCAAGCTGTTGTATCCTTTGATCCAGACTAACCATAAAGTAAAGTATTAGGGGAAGGCTGAAGGAGCTGAGGGGGATTGCAACCCCATAGGAAGAATAACAGTGTCAATTAACCAAACCCCTCAGAGCTCCCAGGGACTAAACCACCAACCAAAGAATACACATGGGCCCATCATGGCTCCCACTACATATGTAGCAGAGGACTGCCTCATCTGGCATCAATGGGAGGGGAGGCACTTGGTCCTGTGGAAGCTTGATGTTCCAGAGAAGAGGGAGGCTAGAGGGGTGAGAAGAGAGTGGGTGGGTGGGTGGGTAGGGTGCACCCTCTTAGAGGCTAAGGGTTGGGGTGGGAGGTACATGGAGGGGCAACCAGGAAAAAGGATAATATTTGAAATGTAAACAAATAAAATGATTAATTAAAAAAGAGGGAAAAAATGCCTGATATTTTTAAATAAAGATTTATTTTGACCTAGTATTTATATGTGTATATTTGTGCATATACAAATTTGTATGCTTGTATTTATATGCATGTATTTGTGTGGGGGTGTATGTGTGTATAGACTCATAATATAAGTACTTTCACTTGAGTTTAAGGTTGAAATGTTTTTGAGAGAATGTAAAAGTCCTTTTTCATTTTAAGATAGAGATATAAATATCAATTCAAATCATAAATTTTTTTAAAAGATAAAAAAGCTAACTCTGTTGATTGGTTGAGTTGGTTTAAATATATGCAGGCCTAACAAGAATTAAAATAAACATACTAAATTGGGAAAAAGCTAAAAATATAAAGTTTAACAGGCAGAAGCTGCTTCTAACTGACGTATCAAAGCCAGAATGGCACAAAAATATTGAGAGAAAACAATAGAATAAATTGCCTACCAGGAAAATACCACCATAAACTATGATATGGCACAGTAAGATGAAACAGACACATCTTAGAAAGAGAGAACTTATTAGTGCGTAAAAAGTTAATAAAAAGCATAAAATGTCCAGTTCCATTGAAGAAGATTCTTACAGCAATGTAAACATGATGCGTAGAAAATTTTATGTGAAATGTATACTAAATATTCTAAAAACCATAATTGCATTCAATAGAAATAACACCTGGAACTTCAGGCTGTCTATGAAGGCAGAAACACCATCATTATATAGCAGCATACATCTTACAAGAAGGATAACACACTCATTTCACTGACAGTAGATGTAAAAATCAAACTTGTGGCTCCAAATCAAATCCATTCTGCAGGTGACGATATAAGAATAATTCAACACTAAGAAATTCATAGATCCATTATTTCGTATCACGTTGAGAGAGAAAGACTACATATTTATCTCAATGGAAGCTTCCAAACCATTTAACAAACTTCAATTCTTACTCATGGTTTTGAGACGTCTCTTAGAGGAATCCTTATCTTCTACCAGAAACAACGGTTAATTCACAATGGTTATCAAACTTAAATCTAGGTCCTGAGATTGTCAAACTAAACGGAAGCGGGGTAAAAATCTCTCCTACATTCATCTTTGTCCCCAAACACAGCAAAAGCAAAACAAGTAGAACATCAAGCCAAAGGCTCTGCAGAGCGAAAGTGTGCATCCTTTCAGCACACACACTGAAAGGATAGGCCTGTAATTCCCATGATTCAGAGCTAAAACCCACAAGTACCTAAGGAGCCAATAAATACGCAACAAAGAATCCTACTCTGAAGATGGTCAATAAATGTGAATGGACGTTTTTCTAAAGAAATCCTACAAATTGAAACAGCCTATGAAGAGGTTCTCAGCTCCTCTAAGCAATAGGAAAATTCATATTAAAACCCCAACCAAAGAGGGGCTGGTAAAGGGGTTTCCTTGGCAAGAGTGTCTGCTACCAAGGCTGATAATCTGACTTCAAGCTCTCACAGTCATGTGGTCGAGGGAGAAACCAGTGTTCTGCAGGTCATCGTCAGACATACACATGCACACTAATTAATTAATTAGTTGATTAATATTTTACGAACCTACTCGATACCTTTCATTACAAAAGTCAAGTAAAAGCAGAGCGCAAGCCAAGGATAAAGGTTGAAAAGGATGTGTGGGAGACACCGCCGGAACCTGAAGGAACAGACCGGATAAACAGTTCTCTGCAGCCAAATCCCGTGGGAGGGAGAGCTAAACCTTCAGAGAGGCAGACACGCCTGGGAAACCAGAAGAGACTGCACTCTGCACACATTACTGATTCCAGAGGAAAACACCAAACACCATCTGGAACCCTGGTGCACTGAAGCTCCCGGAAACGGCGGCGCAGATCTTCCTGGTTGCTGCCGCTGCGGAGAGCTCATGGGCAGCACCCCGCGAGCAAACTTGAGCCTTGGGACCACAGGTAAGACCAACTTTTCTGCTGCAAGTGACCTGCCTGGTGAACTCAAGACACAGGCCCACAGGAACAGCTGAAGGCCTGTAGAGAGGAAAAACTACACGCCCAAAAGCAGAACACTCAGTCCCCATAACTGGCTGAAAGAAAACAGGAAAACAGGTCTACAGCACTCCTGACACACAGGCTTATAGGACAGTCTAGCCACTGTCAGAAATAGCAGAACAAAGTAACACTAGAGATAATCTGATGGCGAGAGGCAAGCACAGGAACCCAAGCAACAGAAACCAAGACTACATGGCACCATCGGAGCCCAATTCTCCCACCAAAGCAAACACGGAATATCCAAACACACCAGAAAAGCAAGATCTAGTTTCAAAATCATATTTGATCATGATGCTGGAGGACTTCAAGAAAGACGTGAAGAACTCCCTTAGAGAACAAGTAGAAGCCTACAGAGAGGAATCGCAAAAATCCCTGAAAGAATTCCAGGAAATCATAAATAAACAAGTAGAAGCCCATAGAGAGGAGTCACAAAAATCCCTGAAAGAATTCCAGGAAATAATAAATAAACAAGTAGAAGCCCATAGAGAAGAGTCACAAAAATCCCTGAAAGGATTCCAGGAAAACACAATCAAACAGCTGAAGGAATTAAAAATGGAAATAGAAGCAATAAAGAAAGAACACATGGAAACAACCCTGGATATAGAAAACCAAAAGAAGAGACAAGGAGCTATAGATACGAGCTTCACCAACAGAATACAAGAGATGGAAGAGAGAATCTCAGGAGCAGAAGATTCCATAGAAATCATTGACTCAACTGTCAAAGATAATGTAAAGCAGAAAAAGCTACTGGTCCAAAACATACAGGAAATCCAGGACTCAATGAGAAGACCAAACCTAAGGATAATAGGTATAGAAGAGAGTGAAGACTCCCAGCTCAAAGGACCAGTAAATATCTTCAACAAAATCATAGAAGAAAACTTCCCTAACCTAAAAAAAGAGATACCCATAGGCATACAAGAAGCCTACAGAACTCCAAATAGATTGGACCAGAAAAGAAACACCTCCCGTCACATAATAGTCACACACAAAATAAAGAAAGAATATTAAAAGCAGTAAGGGAAAAAGGTCAAGTAACATATAAAGGCAGACCTATCAGAATCACACCAGACTTTTCGCCAGAAACTATGAAGGCCAGAAGATCCTGGACAGATGTCATACAGACCCTAAGAGAACACAAATGCCAGCCCAGGCTACTGTATCCTGCAAAACTCTCGATTAGCATAGATGGAGAAACCAAGATATTCCATGACAAAACCAAATTTACACAATATCTTTCTACAAATCCAGCACTACAAAGGATAATAAATGGTAAAGCCCAACATAAAGAGGCAAGCTAAACCCTAGAAAAAGCAAGAAACTAATATTCTTGGCAACCAAACAAAGAGAAGGAAAGAACACAAACATAATCTCACATCCAAATACGAGTATAACAGGAAGCAATAATCACTATTCCTTAATATCTCTCAACTTCAATGGCCTCAACTCCCCAATAAAAAGACATAGATTAACAAACTGGATACGCAACGAGGACCCTGCATTCTGCTGCCTACAGGAAACACACCTCAGAGACAAAGACAGACACTACCTCAGAGTGAAAGGCTGGAAAACAACTTTCCAAGCAAATGGTCGGAAGAAGCAAGCTGGAGTAGCCATTCTAATATCAAATAA
>NW_022651350.1:0-4620 GCF_011064425.1 Rattus rattus
CCTCAAAACTCGAGACAAAAAGAAGCAAATACACCCAAGAGGAGTAGACAGCAGGAAATAATCAAACTCGGGCCTGGAATCAACCAAGTAGAAACAAAAAGATCTATACAAAGAATCAACAAAACCAGGAGCTGGTTCTTTGAGGAAAAACAACAAGATAGATAAATCCTTTCTATACTAACCAGAGAACACAGAGGCAGTATCAAACTTAATAAAATCAGAAATGAAAGTGGAGATATAACAACAGAAACTGAGGAAATTAAAAAAAAAATTATCAGTTTCTACTACAAAACCTATACTCAGCAAAACTGGAAAATCTGGATGAAATGGACAATTTTTTGCTAGGACTTCTTACACATCTGCAGCAAGAGCTAAAATCATGATGTGAGGCCACTCCTGTGTACATGTATAAGCCAGCTCCAGTTTCCCTGCTATGAGCCCTTAAAGCCTTCTTGGCTGTCTGATTATCCTCTGTATGGTGAATTACTTTTTTAGTCATACGCTTACTAAGAAATTGTAACTCTGATAAGCAATGACAAAATTTAGCCTAAGCTTTGGAATTTAAAAAAAATGTTATATCTTATTTTTCTTGTTCTTTTAATTGTTTAAAATGGCACACTACTTAGAAAAGTATGTAAAATATATAGTTAAATAATTTTAAAGTAAATGTCACTACTCATATTTGATCATTTAATTTTATTATTGTTACTTTGTTGTTATTACTTAGAGTTCTGCCTTTGACTTTCTTGAGTATATTAGTCTTAGTTACATTAACCTTTTGATAAGTCTACATGGTTTAATTTTTATCAGATTCTTTCTGTGTACCAGATCATTTTTTTAGGATGTGATGGACATAGTACTTTTCGGAAATAATCTTAAGCCTTTGATGATGTTCTCCATTTGTGAAAAATGTTTCTGTTGTTTGACCTAGGAATCTTGAGCCACAAGAAATCATCTCTTCACCTGCTAACAGTGGATTGTGCTTGCAGGGGCTTCCCACATAACTTAAGGCTTGCTGATTGAGTTCCCAATCATCCTTACTCTTGAGGTATGACCTTTCCAAAGCATGGTACCTGGATCCTACTCTTGACAGACCATGCAATCTTGTTATCGTTGTCCCACAAGGGTGTCAAAATGAATACTCAGAGCTAAAGACATTGTTTAGCAGTTAAAAGTGCTTACTACTCTAGGAGCAGAATCAGGTTGAGTTCCAGGCACCCATACCAGGTATTTCACAACCATGTGTAACTCTAGCTCCAGGACATCTGATGCCCTCTGCCAACAAGGTTCCCTGCATAAATGTGGTGTGCATAATCTCATGCAAGCATACAATTATACATTTAAATATAAGGTTAAATAAAATACTTTAAAGCATTGAAGCAATGTTAAGCCTTTTAATCAATACTCAGAAAATACCTGAATGTGGGGTGCACCTCTTTATATATCTGTCTCTGTAGGTCTTGGCTCTTGGCTCTATAAATACACTTTTGACTCTTCTAAATATTCATATTTGCTTATATACTAAATAACCATGCTTCCATTAGCAATAGAAGACCTAGACATTGTAATATACCACATAGCCTAGATGTTCAGTAGTTTATAGTTTCTAGGCTTATGTACATACACTTTATGATACTCATACAAACCTTATCCATGCATTGTCATATATGCTATGCCTGCACATGCTTGATTTAATATTGCCCAGCTATTTCTGTTACCTTTGCTTAGAATGTTGGTTAGAATTATCTATTACTCTACTCTTATTAGTGTTTATTTAATTATTCATAATAAATTAACCCAGAACTAAGTGGAATCATTGCTGCATCTTGCTTCTCGGGATATTTATCCCTTCCAACTTGTAATTATTTTAAAACATCTCATTCATGCTTTATTGGACTTTGAAGCTCTTCTGTGACAGTTCCTAACTATGCCTGATCCATCCATGAATTATGTTCATTTCCTGTATCATAGTCATGTTACCTTGGCAGAAACCATTAGAAAACAGAGTAAACCTAAACGGTTCCTGTTTGCACAAGCTAAATGATTTTGAAATAGAACCTCTAAATTATCCTACAGCATGTAATGGGTCATCTCAGCAGAAACAGGACTACAGTTCCAAACATTAATTGTGATTAGCATTAACAAGTTTCTCCAGAGCTTGATAAGCAATGCCTTACCTTCAGAGGAAAAGAAAAATAGTATTGAGAGAACAAATGAAAGCTTGAATATCCAGGCTGCAGCATCAAAATTGATATGCATATTTCACTCAGTATTAGCACACGTGACTTAAATTGTATAGTCATTGCTCTCATTAAATTTACAAACTCCCTCTGGATTTCATGGCAGCCATCTGGCCAAATATTGGCTTCTTACATTTGAAACTCAATTGCACTGAAGTCGCTGAGTCTCTCGATCAATTACAAAGGATTTGAGCTCTTAAGGTTTACATTGATTGGCCACCATTTTCCTAATGGAGTCATAGCCTCTGTAATGACCTATTTGACAGCAGAGGTGCTGGCTTTGGAAGGCTATATATCCCAGCTCTTCATTTACCTAAAATGCTATTTGGCAGCCCTCATGAGAGCATCGGCTACAAAATGTGATTAGAGTTAATGTAAGTGTAACAGAATGATGTTCTCATCTCATCTCTTCTTATTGCATATGGTTGCCACATATTATTCAATAACATGGATTGCATTTCCGAAGTAACTTCAGTGTACATTTTTATTTTAGAATTCATCAAGAGCCAAAATTTATGCACTAGCATACATATCTCCAAATCTACAGGCGTACTCCAAAAGGGAAGCTCATTTTCAAAGCTAATGTATCTCCTTCAGAATACACTCTAGCCTTCATAACACAAAGAATATTTAGGCGTAGCTTTTAGTGAGCCTTGGGGAAAGATAACTAAGAGTCTCTTCCTTAGTTTATAGAAGTATGTGCAGTTGAATTCAACACAAAATTCAGATTCCAGTGTCAATTAGACCACCAATGTTAGAAGAAAGACTTTTTAATCTAAGGTTTGTCTCTGTTTATAACATTGAGGTATCAATAACACTTTTCTCACTACTTAGAGTATTATTATGATAATAACTTACTATAATGCTTTTCTTAAGACAGAAATAACAAAAATAAAGCACTCAGAATAGAACAAATGAGAGCTAGAACATACAGGAAATAGACATTCACATGCGTCAAGATTCACTTTAGTAAATAAAGGACAACCACTTCAAAATCTCAGTGGTTTCCAGCACTTCCCATATAATCTAGCTAATAGGAACCAAAATTAGCTACTGCGGTGGTTCTAACTCATAATATTCTGAAATTGCCATAGGTCATCACAGAAAAAAGTTCTCCAGATGCTATCGAAAAACCATCACTACTGTACTCCGGAGAAGTTTCATCCCAGCAAAACCAGCTGACCATAGAGGGGGCTGGGAGGCTCTCCTGCACCTCTCTTACATGACTGTTCTGGTTCTTCATCCAGTTTTACACAGAAGGGCAGCAGCACAGAGGTCCGATTTCTCTTGTGAGAAGGCAGGACTGAGACTCAGAAGGTGGTTGAACTGAACACAGTGTGTGATAGTTTTTGCCGAGTGAATAATTAATACCTATTAATCCTGACGATGACATTTGCTTTTGTTATATTTAGTTCTCTTGGCTGTTCACCTACCCCTGGAGGAGGTAGCACTTTACCTGGCCTTTTAAAAAGGACATGTTTTCAATAGTTTAATTTGTAAGGGGACAGGCATATGCAGGATGAATTTGTACATGCAGAAATGGGCTAACTTGGCCAGTGTAGAGTGCGGGGAGACTGGTGAGAGGTCAGCATAGAAGTAGCAACAAAAGAATGTAGTCAGGCAGAGGGAGTTCTCCAATGACTTTCGGCAAAGAAACAAGATTATCACAACAAGGCTTAATTCCTACTCTTTAAACAAATGAGAACTGTGAGATGTCTCTGTGAGTGGAGATGCCTGCTGCCAACCCTGATTACCTGCATTCAGTCCCTCAGACCCACATGGCGATGAGAGAACCAGCTCCCCTCAAATTGTCCCCTGACCTCCACACGTGCAGCATGACACGTGGAGCTATGATGCACATGTGCACACAGACTCAGATATACATACATCCACACAATGAATAAATAGGAGTTTAAAGAATGGGAAAACAGAGCCAGCAAGAGACCAATGCATCCTGTCTTCTGACGGCTATGAAAGTCGCTGTCCAACTCACACTGAGCACATTGTCTATTTAAAATGGTTTGATAAAACCATTGGCCAAGTTTCTCTCATTCTTCCCTTGGATCTAGTGATGAAATGTGAGATGCCTAATGAAATTACCTGAATTCTAAACTTCTCGTCATCACCGACAAGCTGTGTAAAGTGGAGTCAGTTATTTGAGCTCTCCTGGGTTTTGTAAGCACTGAGAAATGTACTCACTCTTTGGGGTCGTGAGGCCTTAATGAGATGACAGTAGAAAATGTCTAACAGAGTGCCTCAGACCTAGAATTGGATGAGCATTACCTATTGATAAATGAAAGATGGATACCAATTATAAGTTCATTTCAATCACTTTGGCCATAATTTATAGCACATCACGACATCTTTACATCTTTGACTA
>NW_022651351.1:0-4674 GCF_011064425.1 Rattus rattus
GGAGTAGGAGACATTCCCATCCCTGGTTCAGGCTGCTCACGCACCTGCAGGGGACCCCTCACCCAAACTCACGTAAACAATTAAACTCACCCAGCTCACCAAGACAGACTTGAGTGGAATCCCGAATCCACATTTGTTCGCCTCCCCAGGACAGGTTCACACAATGCTCAGGAACAACCTCCCACCGCGTAGCCTCCTATGCTGGGAAGGAGAACTCGGTGAGGTCTCGTAGCCTCTACTACAGCGGTCAGCCTGGAAGCAAACGGAAGACGAACAAAGACAGGAGATGGGACCAGGGTGGGAGATGTTGAGATGTTGACATACAAGAAGATGCCACCATGCTGGGATCTCATTCAAGTCCCAATACCCAGGACTTTTGCCCCACCCCCCAAGTCCAAGTGGCTCCCACTGTAGATGTTTGGGATCAAAAAAATACAATTAGTCTCAAAGTCACTGTCAACCCCTGCAGTCACGCAGTGGGTCCCCAGAGGTAAAGCTGTGATCTGTCCTAGGTACAGCTGTTGCCTGTGGTCCCTCCCATTGGCAAATGACTGAAAATTGGGCCGAATTATCACGGATAGGATGTGCCTGGAGAAAACAAATTAAGTGTAACATTTGTGTGCTGACAAGTTGACCTTTTCATGATAAAAACGAATGCCGCAAAATTAGCAGATGAAAGGCAGGAGGGCGAAAGGCAGGGCCAGGAAACCTGCCAGCATCAGGGGAAAACTGCTCACCCTGAGGGGAGCCGAAGAGGGGCCCTCAAAGACGTGGGGAGCACCCACCAACCGCATCGTGAGCCAAGCTCAGCCTCGCTCTGCTCTCTGATGGTGGGCCAACGGGGCTACTTCCTCACTCCTCACAGTGACTTTGGCACTCTTAGCCCATGCCCGCGTCTCCCTGAAGACACCCACAAGTGCAGCTACTCTACGGCAATGACTCAACAGTGATGTAGATGCTCACATCGAGGCTGGACCTATCGGCTCCTACGTGAGAGCTACCAGGAGTGCCCTCGGCCCCTCTCATTGGCAGACTGGAGCATCCATCAACCGCCCGGAGAAACATAAACTTGTTATTGGTTGAGCTGTAACCTTTCTAAAATCGTGCTAAAGCCCTCCCTCTCTAGTGCCTGCCCATGTGACCTTATATGGAGGTGGGTCCTCACGAGACTGGGCTCCCTGCTGCTCTCAATACACTGTGGTGGATCCTCATTAGGGTTGGAGGGAGAGACATCAGGGAGAATGTAGATGAGGAAATAAAAGGAATTGGATCGACGTGGCCACATGCCAGGGAAACCTGAAGCTGCAGGACTCTGAGAGAGACAGAGTAGACCTCCCTAAGTGCCGGTAAGGGTGGGGAGGTGGGGTGCATGGCTCTTCCCCTCAGGGTTATCAGGTTCTTCTCTACAAACATGGAGAGAACAAATTCCTGTCATCTGAGGCTATTTGATCTCCCTTGGTCACGGAAGCGAAAGCACGCGGTTGGGATTGGGAGTTTTCGATTTGAGCTTGAGAATTGGGATTGGAAGAGTCATGCCACAGGGAGAACCAAGGTCTGACCTTCTGTGCGTGTCAAAACCTTTCTGGAGTGGCTCTCTCATTACCTTCTCCCCAGCCTGGGAGAGAGTCCAGATTTTGAAAGTCCAGTGTGGGAACAGGAGAGACAGCTCAGCAGTTAAGAGCACTTGCTGCTCTTCCAGAGGACCAGGATTTGATTCCCAGCACCAACATGGCGGGGCTCACAGTCACCCATTGCTCCTGTTTGGGGACATCTGACACTCTCCTGAGTTCCACAAGCACTGCACACATTCAGCGCACATGCACAGACGCAGCCAAAACGCCCACACACCTAAAATTAAAATGAAGACATTGGTTTTTGTTGTTGTTGTTTTGCTTTGTTTTTAAAGTAAAGTGTGGTGCGATTCTGTCCGCACGTGCCTGCTGTGGCCGCCCAGAGGCTCACAGGTACGCTAGACACGCAGGGCGGGTGGCAGCTGGCATCTGTGGGGTTGAGGTGTCTGACACCCAGGCTCTGGTGACTCACCCACAGAAGCAAACACTCGGCTGAGGTTTTTAGTAATTGTGAAAGAAAACTCATTGCACTAAGAGGAGCGCTCGCCTGCTGCCTCTGCAGCTCTTCCAAAGCCTGAGCAGGCACAGCTCACAGACGTCTGTCTGTCCGTCCTTTCAGGTCAATAAGGAGATTGCGGAAAGCACATCTGCCCACACTCACAGCCAGTAAGCTGCCAGGTTGGATCCGAAGCCCAGGGCCCTCAACTTTCTTCACCCATAGGGGCGAGAAACGGGTGGCCAACACCTGACATCCCAGGGGATCTCCGGGGACAGCCATCGAAGGCATGGTGAGAGGAGGGAGTGGAGGGAAAGCGGTCCTAACAGAGTGCTGAGGTACTGAGGGGAAAACGGATGAGCTTCCTAGACAGTAACGGAAAACAGTGGCTCCTCAGTGCCCACCACAGCTGCCAGTCCTGCAGGTGCTGCTTTCTCTGGCTTCTTGCTTTCTGTCCCTGACGGCATCCCGTCCCTTCCCCCTCCTTGCTGAATCACAACTGCAGAGCCTGCAGGGTGTACCCTTAGCACCAGCCCCCCTGAGTCACACCAAGTTTAACACATAGGCCGTGGTGTCCTCGTCACAGGCTGGCTGACCGAAGGCAGCGAGTCTGACAGAGGAAAGCGGGGGATGGAACAGAAGTGTGGTGACCCACCGGGAGCCAAAGCAAGAGGCCAGGGAGGTTGGGACCTCAGAGGGGAGCCCCCTGGCTGGGGCAGAGAGAGGCCATTGTGGGAGGTGGGAACCTTAGCGACAGCCACCAGAAAACAGCAAAGACAGAAAGGGGTCACACTACACCCATTATCCACTAGACATGAGGACACCTTGGGAGTGTGAGTGGACATCCTGGGTACGTGATGCCTGTATGCTACTTAAAGATGTGACCCCATCCCTGGGACAGCCAACCTCTGGTGGAGCTCAGAACTTGTGATGGTTTGTACATGCTTGGCCCAGGGAGTGGCACTATTAGAATGTGTTGCCATGTTGGAGTGGGGCGTGGCCCTGTTGGAGTGGGTGTGGCCCTGTTGGAGTGGGTGTGGCCTTGTGAGAGTGGGTGTGGCCTTGTGGGAGTGGGTGTGGCCTTGTGGGAGTGGGTGTGGCCTTGTAGGAGTGGGTGTGGCCTTGTAGGAGTGGGTGTGGCCTTGTAGGAGTAGGTGTGGCCTTATGGAGTTCGTGTATCACTGTGAGTGTGGGCTTTATGGATAATTCAACAGAGATTCTCAGGGTCAGGATGACCTCTAGCTGGCTCTTCCCTTGGCCTGGTGCTAAACTGCCAAGAAATCTATTAAAAATAACAGGTTGACCTGTGGATACTTGGCAGGTCTGTGATGTTCCAACAGAAGCCACTCCGGGTCCTCTGAACAGCGGGAAGTGGTAGCTTGCCAAGCCTCTCAGAACAATCTTGTCAGCCCCAGGGGCTCACCTCAGACATGCATCCAGGGCTCTCACCGCCAGGTAAGCAGCAAGAAGAGGACTGGGGTTCCCTCGTTGTCTGGGAAATAGGCTGACAGGATAGAACTTGATTTCCTTCCTCGTCTTTGTTCAGAGAGAAGCTTCTAGATTCGAGAGAAATCCGGGAGCCAGTAGCTACTTAAGAGTTCTATGAGACACAAGTGACAGCTTAACTTTGCAGTCTGGGGATGTGGGAGGCTGAGACAGGAAGATTGTCTCGGGAAGGACCGTTGGGGCCAAGGAAGGGTCACAATGCATGTCCGTGGTCTAGGTGAAGAAGAGAGAGGGGTGCAAAGGGTAACCCAGAAAAGTGCCTAGGAGAACAGGGCTCTAGGGATGAAAGGGTAGAGACTACAGCTCAGAGCTGGATCAGGGCCGCAGGCCACCACTGCCAGAGGGCAGAACTTATGGGATTAGAACTTGGAGGTAGGCCCTGTGGGTGGTTCAGGGTAAGGTGCAACAGAGTCAGGCTGAGCCTGTTCTCAGGAGGAGTTCAAGGACTTGGAAGATTGGGCCTACAGGCTGTGCTCAGTGCGAGTCACTGGAAGGGTATCTAGCTGGGTGTAACACGGTAAGATTTGTACTTATGAGAGGCCACTGTGACTTCAGTGAAGCAGGGAAGCTGGGAGAGGTTTAAACATGGTGAAGAGGCATGAGGGGGTCAAAGTGGGGAGGAGGCAAGAGGGGGTCAACACGGTGAGGAGGCATGAGGGGGTCACAGTAGAGAGGGGCAATCACACCTGGATGTGTACTGATGCAGAATCCTGGTCCCAGGCACTAGCCAGGGTGCCCCTGGTGGCATCCCTCCTAGACTCCGCCCCACAGTTGCCTGGCAACAGCCTGGTGTGCCTGACTCACTATAAAAGGGGGCTGCTTGCCCCCTCCCACCTCTCTTGCTCCTCTTGCTCTCTTTCTCTCTTCCTTCTCTGTCCCTTCTCTCCCCATTCCCCTCCCCCTCTCTCCTGACTGGCCTTTCCTCCTCCTTTTCCTCTTCCTCCTCTTCTTCCTCTCCTTCCTCCTCCTCTCTCCTCCTCCTTCTCCTCCTTCTCCTCCTCCTTCTCCTCCTTCTCCTCCTCCTCTCCTCCTTCTCCTCCTCCTCCTCCTCCTCCTCCTCCTCCTCTTCTTCTTCTTCTTCTTCCTCCTCCTCCTCCTCCT
>NW_022651352.1:0-4691 GCF_011064425.1 Rattus rattus
GGGGAGTGAGAGTGTAGCACACAGCTGGTTTGAAAGTGTTATTAACTTCAAAAGGATTAAGTGAAGGATGAAACCAAGGAGTACGTAATTACCTCCACTGAGAAACAGGTATTCCCAGGGAAAGATCTGAAGTACCAAAGATCTCTTTCACAATTGGAAACTGGGTTCCATCCTGTGTTAGTTGGATCACTTTAAGAAAACTAATCCCCTTAAAATTTAATTTCCTTATCTTTAAATAAGAGATAATACCTTCTTTATATGGTTGTTTAGATAGACCACTGAACAATTTGTAAAGTATTTATTCTTGAAGAATGGCATATTTTCCATACACAAACAAAAGAAGAAAGAAAAAAGAAACATTAGAATTTTAAATCTCTGGTGCATAGACAGAAAGTCTTTCTATAAAATCAAAATTCTCTGCCTCAGTTTGCTCATTATGGAATGGGTCTACTAATACGTTACAGCACAAAGAATTTTAAACAGAGATAGATATGCTACACATTTTGAAATACTAGGCAACAATTTTGAGATAAGCCCATAATGTTCATAATGAGATAAAACATATTAGTTGTGACATTAAGGTAGTTAAGACTGGATGAGGAAATGTGAAGTTAATAGTACAAGGACACAGTCCCCAGGGAACTGTCAGTTGCTAATTTTGTCTCCTGGTTACTAAAGCTTTGATGGTTCCACGTACACTGCTGATTGCAGTTAAAAATCTCCAGTCATACATTTATCTATCTATCTATCTATCTATCTATCTATCTATCTATAATCTATCTATCTATCTGTCATCTATTTATTATTTTTGCTCAAAGAAGCATATAATCAAGTACAAAATCTGAGAAAAATACTACCTCCCTCAAGGCTTCTGTGCAAATAGAAGTAAGCATGGAGGGGATATTTGTCCACAGTTCACAGTCAGTCATCTAGGGATAGGAAGAAGGAAGCTCCTGCCTTGACATAAACTGTGAAGGAGCAGGACAAGTCAAAACTAAAGGAAAGGATGAAAGGGAAACATTTTTTTTTAAATAAAGAGATCATGGATCATTGCCCTGGGTGGAAGCCCCTTTAAGGTGTTTTTGGATATTCAAAAGCAGGAAACGTCTCCTTTCAGCTGTCTAAGTCTAACCTGAGCTAGGTTATCTTGATATTCAACTGAAGAAAGCCATCTACTGTTTGTCTCCTGCTCCCTGCTGGGTTGATAATCCCCAGATGCAGCTTTAAAAAAAAAATCAATGATCACACATAATGGCCTTTGGTGTTCCAACTTGTGCTTCAAACTAGCTAATGGGCTGAGTGCCTGTGATGTGGATAAAGTTAAAAACAGCTCATTATTGGAAGAGATCATGTTGAGATGTCTTGGTGGCTGGCTTTGTATAACAGTTGCTCAAGGGAATCATTTCTTGCACTTTCAGAAACTGTACAGAATGCTTGATTCTATCAATCCCAATCAAGGACTAATTAAGCAGAGGACACACCGACCTATGAAGAAAAGGGTATCCTTTATAAAACTGGAACTTCTGATATACAGGAGATAGAGCTGGTAACATTCAAGACACAATTTCTAAAAAGGATGTGAGCTAGATAGTGACATAACTAAAAGGTGTTCTATGTTGGTTCAGATGTAATTTAACCACCACAAAATCTAGCGAGATGTCTTTCTTCCTTTTCCCTTCACCCTAACATTCATATATTCAATTTATGGAACAAAACACTGAAAACAGAAAGAGCTAACATAAATCCATACAGACATGAATGGTGAGATAATCAGAATCAAAGCCCTCTGTGACTATAATATAGCAAATTTTATGTATTCTTAGAGATCTTTGGATTTAAGCATTACAGATTTAAAGACACACATGATTGGACACAGGGTCAAAGTGTTCAGATGACTTCCACAAAGTTTCAAAAATTGTTAGAAAAGGCAATCTTGTGTGGCCAAAGATAGTAGCATTTTCTAAAAATGTATTTATTACTCTCTTTCAGAGACAGTAGTCTGCAGGCACACTATTCATGCTGATGTCTCTACCTTACCAAGATGCCTGCCAAACTTTACGAATCATGTCAGACTCAAACATTTCACTATTTATGGGAACTATGGAGACAGACTGTAAGCTGGTGAAGACACGGAATCACTGTCATATCCACTTCTAGTTATTTCTGGGAAAACTAAACCAAAATAAAAACAGGAGACTGTCAAGAGGGGAGAGGATGTCCGACAAACTGACAATACAGAAGGACTAACTTGAAGAAATTAGGTAAATCTTCATCCTAGAGAAGACATGATGGAAAAATTGAACAAAGTAAAGAATAGGGATCGTCTCAAAGAAAGATTAACCCTATTCTTCAACCCTCTTCATTTTTAGGGGCCAATGGAGCAAGAAGGTTTCAGAGAGATAAAATTGAGCTCATTATAAGGAAAGACTCTAGTAGTCAGGGCCGGCTATTGATGCCTCAGGAGAATGCAAAGAGGTACTGGGGAGAAACCACTGAACCCAAGCAAAGGAATCATCTCTAATGACCACAGCTGCAGGCTGCTCATTTATCCTCTTGGCTGTGGTTTCCTTCTTATTATGGAGAAGTCCTAGTGCAAAAGCTTTTAAGTGACTTACTTCCTGTTCTCAACTGTTCATTGAATTATAATAATTGAGATATTTCCACAAAAGGTAAGTTACTATGTTCTGGAAATATTATAGAATATTCTCAGTCATCAAAGGTAGCTGTAATTAAATCTGTTGAGGTTTTTCTAATTCTATGATCTTAAGCATACTTTAATGACATTAAGGGATAATAGACTATTTCAGATGATCATTTAATCTTAAGAGAATATAGTTGAATATTATTATTATTATTATTATTATTAATCATTCCATTCATTTTCATCTCAAATGATATTCCACTTCCCTGTTACCCCTCCTACACACACACTTTAAGAGAAATATACTTGAATGTTTATTATTATTATTATTATTATTTTCATTATTAATTCCATTCATTTTCGTCTCAAATGATATTCCACTTCCCCATTACCCCTCCTACACACACACACACACACACACACACACACACACACACACACACACAACCTGCTCCCATCCCATGAAATCCCACTCCTTGTTACCCTCTACCAACCCCCTTCCCCCCCTACCCACCCACACCTCCTACCCCACCGCTCCAGCATCCCCTTACTCTAGGGCATCAAACCTCCCCAGGACCAAGGGCCTCCTCTCCCACTGCTGTCAGGAAAGGCCATCCTCTGTTACATATGTATCTGGAGCCATGGATCCCTGGTACACTCCTTGGTTGGTGGTCTAGATTTTAGGAGAACTGGGTAGTCAGGCCAGCCTGTATTGTTCTTCCAATGGGGTTGCAAACCCCCTAAGCTCCCCAAGCTCTTCTGCCAGTTCCACCACTTTAGTTCAGTCTGATGGTTGGCTCCAAGCATCTGTATTTTCATCTGCATTGGTCAGTTGCTGGCCTGACCTCCCAATGAACCACCACGCTTAGGTTCCTGTCAGCAAGGGACTCTTGACCACAGCAACAGTGTAGGGTTTGCTGACTGCAGACACAATATATCCCCCAGGTGGACCGGCTCGGGTTGGCCCTTCCTTTAGTCTGTGTTTCTTTTCTTTCTTTTCTTTTCTTTCTTTTCTTTTCTTTTCTTTTCTTTTCTTTTCTTTTCTTTTCTTTTCTTTTCTTTTCTTTTTTTGTCCCTGTTCTTCGTTTGGACAGAAACATTTCTAGGTTAAAAAACTTTGAGATGGGTGGGTGGCTCCATTCTTCAACCAGGGGCCATGCCTATCTACCAAAGATGATCTCCACAATTTCTATCTCCCTCTTCTCTGTACATTACAGCTAAAGTCAATTCCATTGCGTCCAGGAAGCCTCACGTTTCTGTGGTGTCTGGGACCCTCCAGTGGCTATCCCCAGTTCCTCCCTTGCTAACTAATTTTGTTCGATTTCCTGATTCTCTGTACCTCTCTCACATCTCCTCCGGTTTCTGATACCGCCACCCTTATTTCCTCCCTTCCTTTCTACCTCTCTTGTCCCACTCTTCTTCTGCCTCCCACAGTCATCATGATCCCCATCAAGGCAGGACTGAAGCATCCAGCCCCTGATCTTCCTTCCTTCTGTATTCCATATGGTCGGTAGGTTATCGTGGGCATTATGAGCTTTTGCGCTTATATCCACTTATTAGTGAGTACATAACATGTGTGTTCTTTTGTGTCTGGATTACCTGCCTAAGGATGTTATTTTTTTTTTTCTTTTTTTTCTTTTTTTTTTTTTATTATTAACTTGAGATATCTTTATATACATTTTGAGTAAGTTATCCTTTTCCTGCTTCCGGGCAACATCCCCCTCCCCCCTTCCCTTCCTTATGGGTGTTCCTCCCAACCTCCCCTCCTTTGCTTCAAGCCTCTCCCCCAACAGTCTAGTTCACTGGGGTTCAGTCTTTTAGTAGGACCTAGGCTTCCCCTTCACTGGTGCTCTTACTAGGACATTCATTGCTAAGAGTCCAGGGTCAGTCCATGTATAGTCTTTGGGTAGTGGCTTAGTCCCTGGAAGCTCTGTTTGGTTGGCATTGCTGTACATATGGGGTCTCGAGCTCCTTCAAGCTCTTCCAGTTCTTTCTCTGATTCCTTCAACGGGGGTCCTGTTCTCAGTTCAGTGGTTTCCTGCTGGCATAC
>NW_022651353.1:0-4569 GCF_011064425.1 Rattus rattus
ACAGAGGAATGGATACAGAAAATGTGGTACATCTACACAATGGAATATTACTCAGCTATCAAAAACAACGACTTTATGAAATTCGTAGGCAAATGGTTGGAACTGGAAAATATCATCCTGAGTGAGCTAACCCAATCACAGAAAGACATACATGGTATGCACTCATTGATAAGTGGCTATTAGCCCAAATGCTTGAATTACCCTAGATGCCTAGAACAAATGAAACTCAAGACGGATGATCAAAATGTGAATGCTTCACTCCTTCTTTCAAAGGGGAACAAGAATACCCTTGGCAGGGAATAGGGAGGCAAAGTTTAGAACAGAGGCAGAAGGAACACCCATTCAGAGCCTGCCCCCACATGTGGGCCCCACACAGCCACCCAATTCAGGACAAGATGGACACAAGAAGTGCAGACCGACAGGAGCGGATGGATGGATCCTGAGAGACACAGCCAGAATACAGCAAATACAGAGGCGATGCCAGTGTAAACCACTGAATTGGAGAATAGGACCCCTGCTGAAGGAATCAGAGAAAGAACTGGAAGAGCTTGAAGGGGCCTCAAAGGACCCCATATACAACAATGCCACAACCAAACCCAGAGCCCAGGGACTAAGCCACCTGCAAAGACTAGCCATGGACTGACCCTGGCCTCTGACCCTCATAGGCAGCAATGAATATCCCTAGTAAGAGCACCAGTGGAAGGAAGCCCTGGGTCCCAAGCAAGACTGAACCCCAGAACTAGACTGTGTGAGGGAGGCCAATGGGGGGAGGTGGGGGAGGAACAACTGTAAGGAAGGGGGGGAAGGATGTTTGCCGGGGAACCGGGAAAGGAATAACACTCGAAATGTACATAAGAAATACTCAAGTTATTAAAAAAAAAAAAGAATAACTTACTTATGTCTGTCTTCATGGTAGGCCACAGAACTCATTCATCCTTATAGGAGCTAATGCATGCCCCACTGCTCTGTGGTAGGGTAGTTCTAAGCTTTCCATTTCCTCTTTATTTCACCATTACATTAACACAAGAAAAAAGTTACATGAAGGTTCCATAAGAGTCTCTTTTCTGTACTCAAATTTGCACTTCAATATACTTCAAAGTTAAGTGCAGCTTATTTTTCATATTATAAAATTAGTTTACTGGAGCTGACCTGGTACCACAGCTCTCTGTGCCCAGAATCCTCTTGGATTCTTGGGCACAGAAGACACTAGGCATTTCCTCTCGTGTCTGGAATGTGGGCAGCGAGGACTCTTCTCTGAGTTCTCCAGAGTGTCCAAACTACTGAAGGTTCAGCTCTCAACCCCAGAGAATTTGGCCTAAACAGTATGTAATAGCAGCTATTAAACGGTTTTGGTCTGTCTTGTATTCTTAAAGGAGTTACATAAGCACAATGACAATCTAAGAGTAACAATATTAATTTCAAATTTGTACCAATATATAAATTATACCAATGAAAAACTTAATTCTGTATCAAAATACAAATTTTGAAGCAACGTAAAAATTCATAACTTCAATTTTGCACGAATGATAAAGTTTTCTACCAATGTAAGATTTTGGCTATACAATGTTTTGTGTAGTAACCCATCCCATATATCTAATTTTGTATAATGTACTCTATCCTTTTCTTTTCCCTTCAATGCCCCTTCTTAGGAAAGATAGAATTCAGAAGAGGAAAGGAAAGACAGAAATCCCCAAGTCTGAACTATCTACTGGGTTTCCTCCTAGTTTTAAATTTATTACCATTTCTGCATTACCCCTTAAATGAAAGTCTATCAATTTATAAAATAGCCATAACCAGATGCACAAACCCAAGGAATCGGGAAGAGAACTCTCCACAAATTCTTTCTGCTAAACTCAGGCAACATTTTTTTTAAAGGGTGGTAAGGGAAATAAATGAACAAAACCAGTTAGACTTTAGAGAGCTGGCTTTAGCATTGGTTATTCACTCTGTATGCTTTGAAGTCACAGGGCTTGACTGAAGTTGTCTCTGATTCCATCTAAAAGATGGAATGAACTGAGTCTATCAGCAATAAAAAGGTATTTCTAAAGCTGTTCTGGAAGCAAGTGTCTGGAAAAAAAGTCAAGGGTCAGGTGACTGGAACAACAAACTTTTCAGTATGCTACAGATGAACCTTGTCAGAGCTGTACATTGTGCAATATCAGAATCATATAACCAAACTTTTATCAGTATTGCATTACTCATGTGGATTATACAAGTTTCGCAGTTCGGTTAAGGAAGATGTTTTTCATACCTGATTGAGTAGGTGAAAGTAAACTATCCTTTTACAAGTTAAATTATTATCAATAAGTAGTGCTAATAAATCATCATTCTTGCCATGTGAAGTATTGCATGAAGAATCTGAAAGATTTAATAACCAACAATATGTTTTGTCGAACTTTAGCTGAAGTTTTGGTTGGAGACATTTTTATTTTTAAACTAGTTATAGGGCTGTTCCCACGTGGAGGAATCTTCAAATCAAGTTGATTTTCTTGAATATATCTTTTCTGTAGCCAAGGTCTTCAGGGTATCCTCCCCAATCATATCTGATTCATACCATACTGGAAATAATCCAAAGCATTTTTATCTTTTCTATTAAGAAAATAGAGAAATTCTCTCCCAAAATACAATGCCCTTGGTTCAGTAAACTGAAAACATCAAAGGTATGAATTAATTTAAATTATCAGCCTCCTTTCTCTTCAGGTTTGCTCTATTTGAACGTTTTAGCAGAAGATGTTTAATATCAATAGCCACCAAACTTATAACCACACACATTTTGATAATCAAAACAAGTCAATGCAATTAAAGAAATGCAAAATGTTATCATCCATTGAATAAGTGCTCCTCCACTGTCTCCAGCTCTGTTCTTAGACAATTGATTTTTAATAATGAGTGCAAGACATACATTAATTTATTCTTCTCTGTATGCTTAAATTACCACTCTATAGAGATTAACATCTCTATATCAATTAATATCTCTATATCTCTATATCTGTATCCCCATTCATTTTATATAGCTTAAGTAGACACCCTTTCCTATATATTTAACTTCAACTAAATTTTCTTCTACTTACTGTATAAGTCTATATCCAGGCTATCAATTTGTCATACCCAGCTAAGTATTTCCATAATTCCTATGCAGCCCATATTCTAAGAATCGAGGTACATGCCCTGTCATAGCACTTTTCAAGTTTCTTTTAAGGCATTTTTCTCCTTTTTAAGGAGATTAATATCTCCTTATTATTATTTGGTAAGATAGGGTTTCTCTCTATCTCTATACCTTTTTTTCCTACATGTGAGATCAAAGGCCATGGGTTCTTCATTCCATGTATAAAAACTAAACAATTACTACTATTTATTCCTTCAATCCTTAAAAACAATTAAATCAATTCTTATACTTTTATTTCTAACTTTTATTCATGCGAATGCAGGAGGCAAGTAGTCTCTGTGAATTGTCTCTATCTGCTTTTTCAGCAGCCTGTATTTTTACACAGAGCTCAAACTCTCTGCCCTGAATATGAGAGAGCATCTGACTGAAACCTTAGCCAACCACTCATTTCCTAGTCATGCCCAGCAGTTTGTTTCTGAATTTCACAACTGAGAATCAATCTTTACCATCACAATGAAATTCATGTTTGAAAGAAACTATGCTTAACTCAAGGTGTTTTTTTGAACAGATGAAAACTGTAGCTTATAACACAGTTTATCTAATATAACTAACTTGGGGGAATATGTAGATATTCTCTGCTTACAAGGTATTTCAGGGGCCTCTATTTGACCAGGTATCAATTTATCAAACGAATAAAATATATGGAAGTCAAGAAGATAGCTTCATTCTTACTTGGAATGCACATAGTGGGTTTTCATTAGCCTACTTCCATTAACAGATGAAGAAGAAGAATTATTTTCAAATGGTAAAAAGTTAAAAATATATTGTGTAGAGTAGTGTGAATCCATAGGTTTTCCATGTCATTCTGTTCCTTAGGTCTTTCCTATCAGCTCACAGTAAGTCACAGGTTTTATGTAGATATTTATTTTCATTAGAATCCTCTTTTAATGTGTCTTGCTACCTTATTAGATTAATATAATATTCTAAAAAGAAAACCCCATTCTGTACCTGACATAAATAAAAAAATTAGGACTCAAGAAGATAGTCTGCCAGAAATGACAACCTCACTTTCAGTCACTCAGCACTGTGATAGCACTTTCTCATTTCTAATCTCACACTAAAGGTGCATATACAATACAAACTTGGATTTGTAGGAAAAATGCCTCTTCTATAAGCATAAAGATCTAAGTTTTAGGTAGAGCTTATGTAAGCATAAAGATCTGAGTTCTAGGTAGAGCTTATGTAAGCATAAAGATCTGAGTCAAGGTAGGCCTCATGTAAAATCCAGGCATGGTTGTACATGACAGTTTCCAATATAATAGAGTGAAAATAGAGATTTCCCAAGTGCTCACTTAACAGTCAGTCTAGAGGAAATAGGTAACTTAATATATAGTGAGTATTTCTGCCTGGAACAAAAAGGTGAGAGAGAGAGAGAGAGAGAGAGAGAGAGAGAGAGAGAGAGA
>NW_022651354.1:0-4575 GCF_011064425.1 Rattus rattus
GCCAGTTATGGGGACAGAGTGTTCTGCTTTCGTGTGTGTAGTTTTGCCCCTCTACAGGTCTTCAGCTGTTCCTGTGGGCCTGTGTCTTGAGTTCACCAGGCAGGTCACTTGCAGCAGAAAAGTTGGTCTTACCTGTGGTCCCGAGGCTCAAGTTCGCTCGCGGGGTGCTGCCCACGGGCTCTCTGCGGTGGCAGCAACCAGGAAGATCTGCGCCGCCCCTTCCGGGAGCCTCCGTGCACCAGGGTTCCAGATGGCCTCCGGTGTTTTCCTCTGGAATCACTAATGTGTGCAGAGAGCAGTCTCTTCTGGTTTCGCAGGTGTGTCTGCCTCTCTGAAGGTTTAGCTCTCCCTCCCACGGGATTTGGGTGCAGAGAACTGTTTATCCGGTCTGTTTCCTTCAGGTTCCAGCGGTGTTTCAGGCAGGGGTCCTGCCGCTCCTGGGCCCTCTCCCACGGGAGCCCAGAGGCCTTATACAGTTTCCTCTTGGGCCAGGGATGTGGGCAGGGGTGGGCAGTGTTGGTGGTCTCTTCCGCTCTGCAGCCTCAGGAGTGCCCACCTGACCAGGCGGTGAGGTCTCTCTCCCACGGGTTTTGGGAGCAGAGAGCTGCTGCGGGCCGGGATCCGAGGGTGTGGGACTTCCGGTAAACACAGGACGTGCCTGGTCCTAGAGGAATTCTGCCTCCGTGTGTCCCGAGATCACCAGGCCGCTTTCTTGCAGCAGAAAAGTTGGTCTTACCTGTGGTCCCGAGGCTCAAGTTCGCTCGCGGGGTGCTGCCCACGGGCTCTCTGCGGTGGCAGCAACCGGGAAGATCTGCGCCGCCTCTTCCGGGAGCCTCCGTGCACCAGGGTTCCAGATGGCCTCTGGTGTTTTCCTCTGGAATCAGCAATGTGTGCAGAGAGCAGTCTCTTCTGGTTTCGCAGGCGTGTCTGCCTCTCTGAAGGTTTAGCTCTCCCTCCCATGGATTTGGGTGCAGAGAACTGTTTATCCGGTCTGTTTCCTTTATTCGCCAAGAAATTGAGATTCTGACCGTGAATACCTGGCTTTGTCTTGGAAAGTATGATTGATTCAAGTGCGTCCTGATTGGAATGAAGATAATTCCCCAAGATGTTGAGATTCCATGCATAAAAATCCTGCTATATATTGAAAAGTCCACTTTATACTAGCGTCTCGCTCTTGTATTGAATAGAAAGCGCCAAAAAACTGAGATTCTGTTCAAAAATCTCACTATATCTTGGAAAGTCCACTTGATACAAGCACAACCAGCTTGTATTGAAGAGAATTACACAACAAACACATTCTGTGCGTGAAAACTTTGCTATATCTTGAAAAGTATGCTTGATACAAGTGAGTCCCCTTTGGAATGAAGAGAATTCGCCTATAAACTGAGATTCCATGAATGAATACCTTGCTATATCTTGAAATTTGTGCTTGATTCAAGTGCATCCCACTTGCAACAAAAAGAATACGCCAAAAAATTGAGATTCCTTGCATAAAAAATCTTTCTGTATCTTGAAAAGTCCACTTGATACAAGTGTGTGTGGTTTGTATTGAAGAGAATTCCCCAGGAAACTTATGCAGTGCATGAAAACCTTGCTATATCTTGAAAAGTACACTTGATAAAAGAGCCTCCCGCTTTTATTGAAGAGAATTCACCAAGACTCTGTGATTTTGTGCATGAAAATCTTGCTATGTCTTGAAAACTATGCATAATACAAGCGGGTCCCACTTGGAAAGAAGACAGTTCACCATGAAACTGTATAAATACCTTGTTATATCTTGAAAATTACACTTCATACAAGCACATCCCGCTTGTATCAAAGAGAATTCGCCACGAAACTGAGATTACGTGAGTGAAAATCTTGCTATATCTTGAAAAATGCTTGACAGAAGTCCCTTTTTAGAAGAGAATTTCCATGAAATGAGATTCCGTGCTTGAAAATCTTCCTTTATTTTTAAAAGGATGCTTGATACATGTTTATCTCACTAGGAAAGAAGAGAATACGCCACAAAACTGAGAATCCCTGCATAAAACTCTTGCTATATCTTGAAAAGTACACTTGATACAAGAGCGTCCCGCTTGTACTGAAGAGAATTCACCAACACTCTGAGATTTTGTGCATGAAAATCTTGCTATATCTTGAAAAGTATGCTTGATTAAAGTGAATCCCACTTAGAACGAAGACAATTTGCCAAGAAACTGAGATTGCAGGAGTAAAGACCTTGCTGTATCTTGCAAAGTAGGCATTATGCAAGCATGTCCTGCTAGGAACCCAGAGAATTCACCATGAAACTGGGTTTCTGAATGTTAAAATCTTGCTATATCTTGAAAAGGATGCATGATTCAAATGAATTCCACTTGGAACGCAGAGAGATTTTACATGAAACTGCGATTCTGTGCGTGAAAATCTTGCTATATCTTGAAAAGTATGCTTGATACAAGCACGTTCCACCTCAAATGAGGAGAATTCGCCATGAAATGAGATTCAGTGCATGAAAAGCTTCCTTTATCTTGAAAAGTACTCTTGATAGCAGTGCATCTCACTTTGAAAGAAGAGAAATCGCCAAGATACTGAGATTTCCATGTGTGAATACCTTCCTATAACTTGAAAAGTACATTTAATACTGTCATGTCCCACTTGGAATGAAGATAATTCAGCACGAAACTGATTTTGGAAGTAAAAACCTTGCTATACCTTGATAAGTAAGCATCATACAAGCAGGTCCCATTTGATTGAAACAGAGAATGCCAAAAAAACTGATATTCTGTGAATGAATCTATTGCTATATCCTTGAAAAAGATGCTTGATACAAGGCATCCCCTTGGACTGAAGAGAATTCACCAAGAAATTGAGATTCCTGAATAAAAACCTTGCTATATCTTGAAAAGTACACTTTTTGATTAACAAAGGCCATCCTTTGTTTTAAAAGATAATTGCCAAGAAAGTGATATTCCTGGATAAAATCTTGCTAATTTTGAAAATTATGCTTGAAAACTGAATCCCATTGAACACAGAGAATTTACATGAAACTGATTCTAAATGAATACCTTTATATATCTTGAAAAAATAGCATTGATAAATTGAGCCCGCTTGGAATGAATAAAAGAGAATTCACCAACAAACTAATTTTCCCTGGATAAAATCTTTTGTATCTTGAAAACACACTTTGATACAAGGGTGTCACTTTGGATATGAAGAGAATTCCCCAAGAAACTGAGATTCTGCATAAAATCTTGCTATATCTTGAAAATATGTTTTGATAAATTGAGTCCTGCTTGTAACGAAAAGAATTCATCAAAACCATACTGAGATTCTGATGCATGAAAATCTTGCTATATCTTGAAAAGCAAAGATTGATACAAGAGATTCAAACTTGGAATGAAGAGAATTCATCAACATTCTGAGACTCTGTACATGAAAATCTTGCTATATTTGAAAAGCACACTTGATACAAGGTATCCGCATTTTTATTGAAGAGGATTTACAAGAAACTGAGATTGTGCATAAACTTCCTATATCTTGAAAAGTACGCTTGATTCAGGTTATCCCACTTGGAATGAAGAGAAACATTATTAGATTCCCTTATGCAATACCTTTCTTTATCTTGAAAAGTACACTTGATATAAGGATGTCCCACTTGTATTGAAGATAATTGCCACAAAACTAAACTCATGATGAAACCTTTCAATATCTTGAAAAAATATTTATACAAGCGATCCTGCTTGGAAGGAAGAGAATTGCCAATATTCTGAGATTCTTGAAAAGTTGCTATATCTTAAAAGTACAAACAAGCGCCTCCCCTTTTTGGAAGAGGATACCCAAAAACTGAGATTCCTGTGTGAATGCCTATATCTTGAAATGTATGCTTGATCCCAGTTCCCTTGAAACAAAGAGAATAATTCGCCATGAAACTGAGATATTCAGGGAGTAAAAATCTAGCTATATCTTCAAAAGTTGGCACACATAAAGCGGCCCCATTGGAAGGCAGAGATTCACCATGAAACTGAGAATCTATGTGAATACCTTGCTATGTATCAAAAAGTATGTTTGAAAAGGACTCAAAAAGAGTCCTACTTGAATGAAAGAACCCCTGGAAATTTTGAGATTCCTGGAGTAAAAACCTTGCTATATCTTTTTTTTTCTCTTTTTTTCGGAGCTGAGGACTGAACCCAGGGCCTTGCGCATGCTAAGCAATCGCTCTACCACTGAACTAAATCCACCAACCCACCTTGCTATATCTTGAAAAGAAAGCATCATAAAATCACGTCCAGCTTGGAACACAGAGAATTCACCAAGAAACTGAGATTTCCTGCATGAATACCTTGCTACATCTTGAAACGTACGCTTGATTAAAGCACATCACAATAGGAACGATGAGAATTCCCCACTTAACTGAGAATGTATGCATAAAAATCTTGCTATGTCTTGAAAAGTACACTTGATACAAGCGCATCCCAATAGTGTTGAAGAGAGTTCATCAAGAAAGTGAAATTCCATGCATGAAAAATCTTGTATACCTTGGAAAAGACAAGTTTGGTACAAGTGATTCCTGCTTGGATTCCCTGTGAGAATACG
>NW_022651355.1:0-4717 GCF_011064425.1 Rattus rattus
AATAAAAAAATAAAAAAAATAATTGACAAAACCAAAAAAAAAAAACAAAAAACAAAATAATAAAGGAGAGAGATGGAACTTTTAAAAAAGACAAATATGTATAATCTCAACAGCATCCAGTATCTAGAATGTGTTAGCTACCTAGTAGAGAATTACTTAATGAGAAATTATGGATTGTAAAAGGATTGAAGGACTTAAGTACAAAAGTTATAGTTATACTAGAAAGAAATAATATGTTTTATTAGTTGATTGCAATATACAATGAACATAGCAAACATAATGTATCAAGAATTACAAGATAGAATTTTAAGTGTCTCATCACAAAAAACTTGACAAATGCTTGAGATGATACCTGCTGTAATTATTCTGATTATATGAATTGTGGTTTTGATAGATTAAACAATTTATATATGTATTAAACATCATATTTACTTCATAATTTGTTATAATAGATAAGATATCATATATATATATGCATAGTACTCTTCTACAGGCACCTAACAAAGTGAAATTGCTACTCTATTATAATAACTTAATTGAAATTCTAGCCCAGAACTATAAGATTGTATGAAGTAGACAATTAGAATTTTACCTAAGTGTACTTATTTTTGTGTTTGATAAAGTCATTAACCCTTATCTTTAAAAACTCAAACGTGTGCCAGAGGCTGCATGGAGGAAAAATTGTCTCAGCTCTTTACTCAAGAGTTATACTGTAGATCATGCTGCCACAAAAGGATTTCTTTATTGCCATTTAACAGTGTTTGTATTGCTAACTCTTAAATGTACATGGTTTTAATTAGCAATTAAAAAGCTTCTATGCACCAGATATAGATGTCTCCTAAGACAGCCACAGCATGTCTAATACAGAGGCGAATGCTGGCAGCAAAAAACTGAACTGAGAACGGGACCGTCATTGGAGGAATTAGAGAAAGGATTGAAAGAGCTGAAGGGGCTTGCAACCCCATAAGAACAACAATGTCAACCAACAGAGCTCCCAGGGACTAAACCACTACCCAAAGACTATACATGGACTGACCTGGGCTCCAACTGCATAGGTAGCAGAAGATGGCCGTGTTGGGCACCAATAGAAGCAGAAGCCCTTGGTCCTGCCATGATTGGACCCCCAGTGAAAGGGAATGTCAAGGGGGGCGGTAAGGGGGTTGGATGGGGAGAGGAGGACTCTTATAGAAGAAGGGGGGGAAGAGGAAAGGGGATTTATGGCCAGGAAACTGGGAAAGGGAGTAATATTTGAACAGTAAATAAAGAAATATCCAATTAAATAAAAAGCTTCTATGCTTTTATTACTACCTGCCAACATGTACCTGTAGAATTCTTATTTCTGTGACTCCTGTTTCTGTAAACATTTTTAACTATAATGGGAAATATTTTGATGATTATGGGACTCAAATGCCACCTGTTATCTGGTTTATAAAAACTTCAAGAACTTTGTAGTGGTTCTAGATCCCTTCAGAGCATTATCTTAGGTTTTCAGCCTCTGCGAAAATGAAAATTTCACCTGTCTCTTTGAGTGTATGGTTGGGATTTTTCATACCACATTTATATGTCCATTTAAATACAATACCAAGAGGTTAGAACACCTTTAGTAATATAGAGTGAATAACACATGGTGTACAACATATAAGTTCATTTTATAATATTGTACTTTATTCTAGATATTTAAGAGAGTGGATACAAAGTACTCAAACAACAGGGAGAAAAGACATCAATGTGGAAGCTATGTATGTTAATTTTCATAATTACTACAATCATTTCACTATGTATATGTTTATATAAGCATATAAAACAAAATTAATGTACGCAAATAGCCAAAGACAACGTGAGAATTTTAGATACTCCAGGAACAAAAGCAACATGTTCCATATAAAAGATATTCTTCTATAAGAATATCTACATATTACATAAAGTGTCAGGATATTTTCAAAGTGAAAAGAAATGACAATGATAAATACAAGAAACCATAAGTACAATAAATTGTTCTTCAAAAATCAAGAAAAACAAAAGGTGATGATTACATCAATGCCACAACTGAAAATCCAGTACCATTAAGGAAAATTTTCAATAATTGAACTCCCTTGGGTAAAATCAATATGGATACTGCAGATAACATAACCATAGATAACACATGATCACAATAGACAAACATAGAGAATTCTATTCAACATAAGCAGAACAAACCTTATGATATTTTCAGCACTGACTTCAGCTCAGACACAAGTCTTAATAACTTGAGGTTGAAATCATACTGCTGTTCACAAAATGAAACAAATATCATGGACATTATGAACAGACTCCCATGTAACTGTATCTTCAAAGTAGTCTATCCTTTATTTTTCGCATGAATTGTATGATTTAACCTGAGCATACAAAGATGTATCCCTGTCCATCATTTTAACCTTTTAAAGTATGTACTGTACAACCTTACACTGAATATGACTTCTTTTTCCAATTGTTTCCAGAAGGAGTCTTTAAGTCTCTACCAATAAGTTATTATTCCATAAGAATACATTTGTGTTGCAATGTGTGTTTCTTTTTTATTGATAATTTAAATTGGCATATATTCATCATATATGACACTGAGTTATAGGGATATTTTCACATAATACATAATATATTTGAAGCATATATCCCAAAGCTGCGTAGTTATATTTTAGTAATATACTTCTTATTGAATGATGTTCCTAGGAGTGGGCTTTCTCCTGTATGAAGGTATGTATGACACCTATATAACGTCCCAGTGCTTTTGTTCTAGGAGAAAATTGCTTCAAAATTTCTGTAGAGGAATTTTAATCCAGCAATATGGCTGTTCTGGCAAAGGATCACATCCAAAGACCTTCTAGGTCAATATGATTAAGGTGGAATGCAGACATACCTGCAACACACAACTTTAATTCCAAACAATGTAGGTTAGATTACTTTGTAGAATAAATCAGCTGCATTTGAAAGTGACTTCTAATTGAAGGACAAAGTGATGAAGCAGAAAGATTTGACAGAATGAGTCAAAAATAGTATATGCCCAACTCACACAAGAGCAATACAATAAAGAAAGATGACTTAAGAGAGCAATGCAGAAAGAGGGAGAGGAAGAAAAAGCAAGAGATAGATAAAGAGAGAGACTGCGACAGTGACAAGCAGGGACAGAGAAAAGAAGAGGAAGAGGAGGAGACAGTTTTACTGGGACAGTTTTACAGGTGAAGACAGAATGAGCAGATAATGAGAAGGAGCCAGAAGATTAGAACAGATTTGCAGAATTAGTTTGAGGCCAAGCAGAGCAATTCATTGAGAATCTAAGAGAAACCATGTTGGGTCAGTCAGCTTGAAGAGATGTTTAAGCCAGAACAGTGCTCATGAACCAGCCAGCCAGAGTTCAGAAAGAACTGGAGTTCAGCAGTGAGCCCCTGAGAAAACAATAACCTCAGGCAAATAAAAGTTACATTTACAGAGATTGCTCTCCTTATTTGCTATATACTTAAGTTTTCTGTACACTAATTCAATATGAACCCATTACATTTAGTTATAATACCAACATTTTTTGCTGAACAAAGAAGAAATAAGAATAACAGAAGAGGTGGTTAAGAGCACTAACTGCTCTTCCAGAGTCCTGAGTTCAAATCCCAGCAACCACATGGTAGCTCACAACCATCTGTAGTGGGCTCCGATGCCCTCTTCAGGTGTGTCTGAAGAACGCTACAGTGTACTCATACATAATAAATAAATAAATCTTTCAAAAAAAGAATAGAGTTGGGGATTTAGCTCAGTGGTAGAGCACTTGCCTAGCAAGCACAAGGCCCTGCGTTCGGCCCCCAGCTCCGGAAAAAAAAAAGAATAACAGAAGAGAAACTAGAATACTTACAAATATATGGAAATTAAAAATAAATATAATACAAAGAACTCAAGAAATTAGACCGCAGGGAGACAAATAACCCTATTAAAAAATGGGGTTCAGAGCTAAACAAAGAATTCACAGCTGAGGAATGCCGAATGGCTGAGAAACACCTAAAGAAATGTTCAACATCTTTAGTCATAAGGGAAATGCAATGTTCAACATCTTTTTTTTTCTATTTTTTTTTATTAACTTGAATATTTCTTATATACATTTCGAGTGTTATTCCCTTTCCCGGTTTCCGGGCAAACATCCCCCTCCCCCCTCCCCTTCCTTATGGGTGTTCCCCTCCCGACCCTCCCCCCATTGCCGCCCTCCCCGCAACAGTCTAGTTCACTGGGGGTTCAGTATTAGCAGGACCCAGGGCTTCCCCTTCCACTGGTGCTCTTACTAGGATATTCATTGCTACCTATGAGGTCAGAGTCCAGGGTCAGTCCATGTATAGTCTTTAGGTAGTGGCTTAGTCCCTGGAAGCTCTGGTGGCTTGGCATTGTTGTACATATAGGGTCTCGAGCACCTTCAAGCTCTTCCAGTTCTTTCTCTGATTCCTTCAACGGGGGTCCTATTCTCAGTTCAGAGGTTTGCTGCTGACATTCGCCTCTGTATTTGCTGTATTCTGGCTGTGTCTCTCAGGAGCGATCTACACTTCTGCACTTCTTTGCTTCATCCATCTTGTCTAATTGGGTGGCTGTATATATATGGGCCACATGTGGGGCAGGCTCTGAATGGATGTTCCTTCAGTCTCTGTTTTAATCTTTGCCTCTCTCTTCCCTGCCAAGGGTATTCTTGTTCCCCTTTTAAAGAAGGAGTGAAGCA
>NW_022651356.1:0-4294 GCF_011064425.1 Rattus rattus
AAATGCTGTCCACCCTCTTTGAAGTAGGGTCTCTCATTAGCCTGAAGATTGTCAGTTAAGCTAGAGACCCTGGCCAGAGAGCCCAGTGGTCCTCCTGTCCCCATCTCCTCAAGCACTGAGATTTCATAAGACCGTACTGAGCTTTTATGTTGGTGCTGGGGATGGAACGCAGGTTCTCCTGCTTGCAAGGCAAATGCATTGTGGACTGAGTCCAGTCCAGCAGACTTCTAAGTGTCCTCCCTCAAAAACTTACTCTTCCAGCTTCTAGATCATCTTCCGTTTCCCCAAATCTTTAGCGCTGAAGATTTTGCCCGAATGCTCCCGTATAGTCAAGGAATTGTGCTGGCCTTCCCCCCACCTGCCTCCGGGGTTAGTAAATTTGGCACTGACCTCGTCTGGTTCTGGTTAAGCACCCTGGCCCTGACCTGGAGTCCGAGCACGCAGGTGGTGACAAGGGAGGGGAGAGGAGAAAAGCAGCACATCTGGGACAGCGGTAGCCCTTTGCAGGCTGCTTCTGTGTACGAAGGCCATTGCCCTGAGAAGGAGTCTTCCTGCCTGCGCTGAGAACTTGGCAGCCTTGGGAGGGAAGATGCAGCGGCTCCTTGCATTCGCCCTCCCCCTCTGGTGGGACTGGAGTCAAATGTCACCACACTATCAGCTGCACTGCACCTGGACTCTTGGTTTGGAGCCCAGCTGTCAGCCCATCACCCTAGCTTGCCTCTGACATTGTCTGGACCTTTTTGAGTGGATTGGGCCACCATGTCTGGAACCCTCCAATCCCTACAGTCTGCAGACAGAAGGAGAAGGTTTGATTTTCTCTTAGACATGAGCCGGAGTGTGGAGAAGCAATATCGACATCTCGTTTGTCCTTGTCCCAGGGCGATTGCAGAGCCCGCCACCAGTTGTGTACAGTGGGACAAAGAGGCAGGTCAGGGCCCTTGCGAGCCCCAGATCTGCTTTCTGGTTTATAGTCTTCTCCTATGAGCTGTCATGGCTAGGGAGGGAACAAACCCAGCCAACATCCCTGAGGTGACCTGGCCGAGTATCCTCACTCAGAGACACACTGTACCCAACCCCGGACTTGCAAATGCATTTAAAAGGCCGTCTAATGAAACAGAAGCAAAACAGCTCCTGTTCCCCAAGCCTCTGTGTAGAGCGGTAGTGGGGGAGAGCAGAGGCTGTCCTAGCCAGAGAGGGAGCCTGGGAACTGCCAGGACGGCACAAGATGCTTTGGGATGGGGTAGAAGCGTTTACAGTGACCCCTGATTCCATCCAGGAACCCAGCTACCCAGAGGAAATCTCTCCCCCTGTTCACACTAGTTACTAAAGTTCCTGAGTCTGCCCATGGATCACATTAACCTTGACCTCAGAAATAAAGTAACCCTTCAGGGCTATTTTCTTAGAAAAAAAGGATCTGGGGAATGAAGGGTCCTACGTTCTAGGAGTCTGTGGCAGGACCTGGCCATTAAGCAGGTGAGAGGGGCCTCAGAAACAACAAAGGGTATGTAATTTTCTGTTGGTTAAAAACTCTAAGAGGAAATAAAAACCCTTCAAGTCTGCCTGCAGACTGCAGTGGTTGGAATTTTCCAGACATGTGATTCAGTCAGCTCCAAAGGTCCAGTTAGGGGCCCCATGTCTTCAGGGGCTTTATCCGTGAACTTCAAATCCTGTGGATATTATACACCAAATTTTAAGTATATTAAAAGCTTTCATGTGCCTGGCCTTTGACTTATTATTTCGGAAGGAGGAACCTGAGCTTCTTGGCTGATTCTCCTGAGGGAAGCGCCTGAATCTAGACCTTGCTGGAGGCAGGGAAAAGCCAGGCTACCCATAATTCCAGCAAGGCCTCTGGGAACGGAGGCAGGCTACATTCAGCTTTGGATACCCTAAGGGATGGCAGGTCCTGATTGTACTTTCTTCCCCGCATTCTGCATGCTCTGTGGTTCTTGCCTTCAGCAAAGCAGTGAGGAGGCTTCCATAGATGGCCCTACCCAAGACTCTGCTTCTCTGACACTCTTAGGGAGCCTGGTTCTAAGCTGCATGTGGAGGACTTAAGGAAGGTGAGACATAGGCCTCCTCTGCCCATGTGACTTCCTAGAGAACTGGGACGTTCGCCACACACTAGGTGTGTCGTATAAATAAAGATGAAGGAGGGCAGGGCTGGAAATGTAGCTCAACAGATATTTTCTCTCATGCATGAAGCCCTGAGTTCAACCCCAATACCACATTAAAAAGAAAAACAGGCTGGGGAGGTGGAGACAAGAGGGTCAGGAGTTTAACAAGGCATTCTTGACCGCATAGCAACTTTAAGGCCAATCTGGATTCTTTGAGACCCTGGAATAACAAAGGTGAAAGAGGTCTAGGCAGCTGGAAGAGAGGACTTAGCTCTGTCCGTCCGCCTGGAGCTGAGTGACTACTGGAAAGGTGAGTCAGGTGACACGGTTCTTAGGGTCAAGCACCAGGATACAATGCAGGCCTTGAGTTCCGGGAACCTCGGAAACCTGTCAGGATAACGTCCTAGCAATTCTTCACCAAGTTGTCAAATCAGCTGATGTCACATCCATTTGGTACACCTATACACTGGTCCTTAAGGTGGGGTCTGGCTTTTAGAAAGATCTAGAAGAGCAATGAAGGTACCAAGGACACCAAGGTTAGAGATGTTCCCTGGTGTTGGCACTTGGTGCTGACTCAGCGATTCAGCTAGGGGCTACTCACTCTTGCCAGTCCAGCAGCATTCCGTGATTCAGCAGTCCTCAGCCTGATGATGCAGAAGTTTGAAGATTTGTGGGTAATGACAATTAGGTCAGTAGAGAGCTCATAAATCAGAGCTATCAATCACAATAATAATCATTACCACAGGGCTGGAGAGATGGCTCAGCGGTTAAGAGCCCTGACGGCTCTTCCAGAGGTGCTGAGTTCAAAACCACATGGTGGCTCACAGCCATCTGTAATGGAACCCGATCTTCCGGTGTGTCTGAAGACAATGACAGTATACCGTGTACTTACATAAAACAAACAAATAAATCTTAACAAAAAAAAATCATTACCACAAATGGAACTTATTAGCTACTGAGGCCAACACGGTATTTATGGGATAACTTAATGAACAGACTATTGGATTGTGCAAATAGAGGTGAACTCAGATAGTCTACACTGTGAGCCCACTTGCTGCTGACTTCATTTCCTGATAACCCCTCCCCTCCCAGTTTCCCACTCAAGCATCCTTCCTTACTGGTCATAAGCTATGACACAGCTTGATTGGTTGGTTGATTGGCCAAGTTCGTTTGTTTTGTAACAGGATCTCATATAGCCCAAGCTGGCCTCGAACTTAGTATGTATATGAGGCTGGCCTTGAACTCCTGGTTCTCTCATCTCTATCTCCCCATGCTAGAATTATAGGCATGTAACATATGTCCTGAAGGCTCAGAGCCAGCTAGGATTCTTCACTTCTCCCAGTTCAGTTCCTCACTGTATGCAAGATAAAAACTAAAACCCATAAATGGGAGAGAATTACTTTCTATTGCTTTTAAAGACAGGGTCTCATGTAGCCCAGGGTAGTCTCACTATAGGCCCATGGATGTTGGGATTACAAGCATTCACTTGCACACCTGGGTTTGTGCCTGACTAGGGACTGAACCCAGGGCCTTGTGTATGCAGAGCAAGCACTCTACCAAGTGGGAGAAAGTTGCTTCTCTAAACCATAGAGAAATACCCTGTGCCTGTCCATCAGGACTCCATGAACCCAGGAGGTGTGGGTTATCCTGTACTGGCCACCCCCTAGGATCTTGGCTGTAGGATCTTCTAGGGAAAGACCACAGAGAAGTTGGGTGCATGCACATAGTCCCCCAAACGGTACCAGTCTCCTTTGAAGTTATTTTCTTCTGTCACCTAAGCCACCTGGTGCCTCCTCTGGGTCTGGTTCTGTTTTCTGCTGCACACCAGCCGGGGAAGAATGGAGCAGAGCTGGGTTCCACAGTTGACTTCTTCCCTTGGGGTGTTCAGGCACTGATGCACACCTGGGTGAGAAAAGATGAAGCGAAGTCTAGAAAGAGGGGTCAGCAGGATCCTGGTCCAGCCGTGAATGCTGGGGCGTGGGGGGTGGGGAGAAGGTCTTCTCTGACGCTCGAAGTCTTACAGCTCTACAGCTCTTTAGATGACATTCAATGAAACAGCTCTCTTGGACGATATGCAACGAAACACCTTGTGCGCATACACTTTATTCAGGGTGATCAAGAGGAGAGTGGGAAGGAGTTTTCAGGGTGAAAGTAACATTATTGGCTGGAGTTTAAAGTTC
>NW_022651357.1:0-4709 GCF_011064425.1 Rattus rattus
AGGGGAAGCCCTGGGTCCTGCTAAGACTGAACCCCTAGTGAACTAGACTGTTGGGGAGAGGGCAGCAAGGGGGGGAGGGTTGGGAGGGGAACACCCATAAGGAAGGGGAGGGGGGAGGGGGATGTTTGCCCGGAAACCGGGAAAGGGAATAACATTCGAAATGTATATAAGAAATACTCAAGTTAATAATAAAAAAAATTAAAATAAAAAAAAAATGACACTGTTAGAGCTAAACAGAGAATTCACAGCTGAGGAATACCAAATGACTGAGAAATACCTAAAAAATGATCAACATCTTTAGTCATAAGGGAAATGCAAATCAAAACAACCCTGAGATTTCACCTCACACCAGTGAGAATGGCTAAGATCAAAAACTCAGGTGAAAGCAAATGCTGGCAAGGATGTGAAGAAAGAGGAACACTCCTCCATTGTTGGTGGGATTGCAGACTGGTACATCCATTCTGGAAATCAGTCTGGAGGTTCCTCAGAAAATTGAACATTGAACTGCCTGAGGATCCAGCTATACCTCTCTTGGGCATATACCCAAAAGATGCCCCAACATATAACAAAGACACATGCTCCACTATGTTCATAGCAGCCTTATTTATAATAGAAAGTGGCTGGAAAGAACCCAGATGCCCTTCAACAGAGGAATGGATACAGAAAATGTTGTACATCTACACAATGGAATATTACTCAGCTATCAAAAACAATGAATTTATGAAATTCATAGGCAAGTTGAGGGAACTGGAAAATATCATCCTGAGTGAGGTAACCCAATCACAGAAAAACACACATGGTATGCTCTCATTGATAAGTGACTATTACCCCAAATGCTTGAATTGCCCTAGATGCACAGAACACATGAAACTCAATAGGGATGAACAAAATGTGAATGCTTCACTCCTTCTTTAAAAGGGGAACAAGAATTCACTTGGCAGCGAATAGGGAGGCAAAGTTCAAAACAAAGGCAGAAGGAACACCCATTCAGAGCCTGCCCCACATGTGGCCCATACATATACAGTCACCCAATTAGACAAGATGGATGAAGCAAAGAAGTGCAGGCGAACAGGAACCGGATGTAGATCTCTCCTGAGAGACACAGCCAGAATACAGCAAATATATAGGCGAATGCCAACAGCAAACCACTGAACTTAGAATGGGACCTCCATTGAATGAATCAGAGAAAGGACTGGAAGAGCTTGAAGTGGCTCGAGACCCCATATGTAAAACAATGCCAAGCAACCAGACCTTCCAGGGACTAAGCCACTACCTAAAGACTATACATGGACTGACCCTGGACTCCAACCTCATAGGTAGCAATGAATAGCCTAGTAAGAGCACCAGTGGAAGGGGAAGCCCTTGGTCCTGCTAAGACTGAACCCCCAGTGAACGTGATTGTTGGGGGGAGGGCGGTAATGGGGGGAGGATGGGGAGGGGAACACCCATATAGAAGGGGAGGGGAGGGGTTAGGGGGATGTTGGCCCGGAAACCGGGAAAGGGAATAACAATCGAAATGTAAATAAGAAATACTCAAGTTAATAAAGATTAAAAAAATGACATTTAGGTGAATGAAAAGAGAGATAATAGACTTGGTGAAAATATATTCAAGGCATAAATCTAGCAAACGACTTATGTCCAACATATAGGATCAAACTTCCCCAATGAGAAAGTGAGAGGAAACAAGGAAACAAATGAAAGAAGAATAAGCACAAGGGTGTTTTCCAGAGCATGAAACTGTTCTTTGTGGTACTGTGGTAGTCAATATAGCACAAAGGACAGAACATCATTATTTGTGAATATGTGTTTATTAACTGGAATGTGTTATGAGTTGTACTGGAAAGACTTAAAACAGCAAGAACTTTGTTTAAAAACAGTGCTCCAGTTGCGAATCGTGTTTCAAACAGGCTTGCTCTGCTTTAAGCAGTGCACTCAAGGATAAAACAAGTTAAGTGCACATAGTATAGGTAATAGGAGTTAAGATTCTCAATGCCAGAGAAGTCCAAATATGCAAAAAGAACAATAGAGGACTGGAGAGGTGGCTCAGCGGTCAAGAGCATTGACTGTTCTCCCAAAAGTCCTGAGTTCAATTCCCAGCAATGATATGGTGGCTCACAACCATCTGTAATGGGATCTGATGCCTTCTTCTGAAGACAGCTACAGTGTATTCATATACATAAAATAAATAAATAAATCTTAAAAAAACAATAGAATAAACCTAGGCTTAAACCTGGGAGCAAACCTTGAAGTGAAACAAGATATTCAAGTAGCTCACATTTCACCCATAATGTTTATTTGTAATCAATCATATTAATTTATATATTAATATGTATTTAAATGAAAATGATATTCAATTAGTTATATTCATTAATTACTGTGTTTGTTGAGAACATATGTCTATACATTCTTCCCTCTACAATATCAGATTAATTCTAAACAGAGTCTGGATATTGTGCTTCTAATGGCATAAAAAAGATAAAGCAGTAACATTGCAAAGGAAAAAGACTCCATTTTTTTTTTATTAACCAAGTGGCCTAGTTAATATTACCAACAAGGAGTCATTTTGACACCATGTACTCCTGGTATGATGTTAGGAAAATACCATTTCACCCTTCTGTCTAGTCTTTCTCAAGCCCCAGATCTAAATTTCATCACGACAGAGAATCAGACAAACTCAAGTCAAGAAACATGCCCTGCAATATATGATTTGTTCTTATCAAAAATATCCTTGGCCATGAATCAGGGAAAGACTGAAAAATAATAATTCTAGATTGAATCTAAAGAAGCAAAATCCTATTGAGCAAAAAAACTGGTGAATTCTTAATAAAGCCAGGATGTAGTTTGGGTAAGTATATGGAGTTGGGGACTTGTTCAGATATAACAATCTCTTAGTTCTGAAAAGAGCTTATATAAGATGGTAACATTAGAGAAAATTGAATATATTTTGGAACTCTTGGTACTAACTTCAGAATTCTTCTGCAAATCTAAAATTATTTCCAAGTACAACATTTTTAAAGGAGTGATTCAAATTTTAAACTTGCAACTTATGAATGAAGAGAAATAGATAGCAAAGACACAAATGAAAACTAATTTGTTATCATTACTCTTTAGAGAAATGCAAATCAAAGCCACTATGAAACAGCAATGTAAACACAGTGTAAGGGCCAAAAATAGACACAAAACCAAAACAGAACATCTTGACTTTATTGAGTATTAATTAGAATGCTGAGCAACTAGAATTGCATAATTTTGATAGGAATGGGAAAAAGGCAGTATTATTTTGTAAAATGGTATAACAGTTTCTTGGAAAGATAAACTATGCCCACCAGGCTGGAAACAGATCTTAGTGATGGAATCCCCACCGAATGTGCATGAAACTCTAACATTTCAAGGGAAACAAGCAAGCAATTAAAGCAGCAATTGTTCCTCATACCTATGGCATAATCCAGGTAAGAAAAAAAATGAAGCATTCATTTATACACAGACTGATACACAAATATTCACAATAGTATCAGTTGTGATGGCCAAAGACTAAAGAGAGCAGAAATGTGCCCAAATGTATGATTAAATAAGTTGTGAAATGTTGAGTTAATTAAATATTGTCCTGAAATAAAGAGGAACAAAATACTGATACAAATAAGATATATGAGCCTCAAGTTAATTATGCTGAGGAAGTAGAGAAAATGATGTTTGTGTATAAGTCCATTCACATAGTACTGAAGAAAATGAAAATTAGTGCACAGTAACAAAGCCCATCAGTAGTTACTTTGGGAAGAATGATGTTGGGAGTTATCAGAAAAAGCAATTCTCAAGGATATAAGTATGCCCTGAAGGTGACAGCACTGGTCACTATCTTGATTGTGGTAGTACTTTTATTTAACATATCTATAAAATTATATTCTTTAAATATTTCCAGTTCATAACATGCCAATTATATCAAAACAGTTATGTTGAAATATGTACAGCTTCTTCTGCATATTTTAAAGGTACTTGAATAATAAGTGTTAATTTTAGATAATTAGCACAATTAGGCAGATATAATTATAGTTAAAGAATCACTAAGATATCCATTCTGAATTTTGGTATGCATTACATCTCCTTGAGGGCTTTTAAAAACATGTATTTGAAACATTAGGTTTTATTTCTATACTTTCTGATTCATTAGATCTATAATGTACCTGATCACTTGCATTTCTAACACATTCCCAGGTGATGCTAACTATGAAACCCATTGCTTTAAATTTTAGTTTTTTTTGAGTCAGATGCATGGAGGTTTAAATCTTGGATATCATATTCACTAAAACTGTATAATCTTATAAAATTTCTGTATGGCTCTTCCTATGCAAGTTCTGACCAGGTCTGTCCAGGCTTTGCTTCTGTAATAGGAACAAATCAGGTGTATTCCTCCAAGTCTTATTGTTGTATACAATTTTGTGTGTGTGTGTTCCTAAGCAAGTAGATTACTACCATGTAAAACACTACCTCTAATAGTGGTAATATTTGTGATGCAGAGTTATTGTACAAATTAAATAAATTACCTGACTACCATAATACCACCATGTATGTAATGAGAAACTACTAAATAATATATAACAATATTATGTTTTGCTAGCAACCACTCATTTCTCTCTCTCTCGCTCTCTCTCTCTCCCTCTCTCTCTCTCCCTCTCTCTCTCTCTCTCTCTCTCTCTCTCTCTCTCTCTCTCTCT
>NW_022651358.1:0-4712 GCF_011064425.1 Rattus rattus
ATCTGCGCCGCCCCTTCCGGGAGCCTCCGTGCACCAGGGTTCCAGATGGCCTCCGGTGTATTCCTCTGGCGTCCGAGATGTGTGTGCAGAGAGCAGTCTCTTCTGGTTTCCCAGGCGTGTCTGCCTCTCTGAAGGTTTAGCTCTCCCTCCCACGGGATTTGGGTGCAGAGAACTGTTTATCCGGTCTGTTTCCTTCAGGCTCCGGCGGTGTCTCAGGCAGGGGTCCTGCCGCTCCTGGGCCCTCTCCTACGGGAGCCCAGAGGCCTTATACAGTTTCCTCTTGGGCCAGGGATGTGGGCAGGGGTGGGCAGTGTTGGTGGTCTCTTCCGCTCTGCAGCCTCAGGAGTGCCCACCTGACCAGGCAGTGAGGTCTCTCTCCCACAGGTTCTGGGAGCAGAGAGCAGCTGCAGGCCGGGATCCGCGGGTGTGGGACTTTCGGTAAACACAGGACGTGCTCGGTCCTAGAGGAATTCTGCCTCCGTGTGTCCCGAGATCACCAGGCGGCTTTCTTGCAGCAGAAAAGTTGGTCTTACCTGTGGACCCGAGGCTCAAGTTTGCTCGAGGGGTGCTGCCCACGGGCTCTCCGCGGTGGCAGCAACCAGGACTATATTTTTTTTTTAATATTTTTCCAACATAACAATGTTTTTGAAGAGGTTTTACCTATGGGACTTTCTTTTTCCTCCTTTCATTCACCATAAATTATTTTCTCCCATAATATATTCTGATTATAGTTCCACCTCCCTCTACTCTTCATAGTTCCTTTCCATCTACTCTCCCATCTGTATCTACTCTCCTAATTGTCTACCCACTGCTCTGCTGGCCTCTATCAGGCCTGCTAAAGAAGATCCCTTGCCCACCTTTCTTTTGCCCTTCCAACATGGCATGCTCTGCTGTCCTGAGCAAGCTGTGGACTATTCTTGGAGCTACATTGTCTGCCACTGATGTGTCAGTCTCTATCACACCTGCCAAATAAGGAACATCCACTCCTGGTACACCTAGAACAATTAATTTAAGGCTGTAAAGAAGATTCCTCCAGTATGGGGGAATATCCAGATTTGGGCTGCCATCTTTTTTTTTTTTTTTTTTTCCGGAGCTGAGGACCGAACCCAGGGCCTTGCGCTTGCTAGGCAAGCGCTCTACCACTGAGCTAAATCCCCAACCCCATTGGGCTGCCATCTTGATACTGGCCGTAGTACCAGGAATGTCAGAGGACAACCAGGTGGCTAAAAGGCATCTTAAGAAAGCAAACAACAACCACTCTGGAAATCAGTCTGGAAGTTCCTCAGAAAGTTGGATGTAGTACTACCTGAGGACCCAGATTTATACCATGCCTCAGCATATACCCAAAAGATTCTCCAACATATAACAAGGATACATGCTCCACTATGTTCAAACAGGCTTATTTATTATAGCCAGAAGCTGGAATGAACTCAGATGTCCTTCAGTAGAGAAATGGATACAGAAAACATGGTACATATACACAATGGAGTACTCTTCAGCTATTAAAAACAATGACTTCATGAAATTCTTAGGAAAATGGATGAAACTAGAAAATATCATCCTGACTGAGGTAATCTAGTTACAAAAGAACACACACGGTATGTACTCACTGATAAGTAGATATTGGATATTAACCCAAAAACTAGGAACACCCAAGATACAATTCACAGACAACATGAATGTCATGAAGAAGGAATACTGAAGTGTAGATGTTCTTAGAAGGGGGAACAAAATACTCATTGGAGGAATTATGGAGACAAAGTGTGTAGCAGAAACTGAAGGAAAGGCCATCCAGAGACTGCTTCACCTTGGAATCCATCCCATATACAAACACTAAACCCAGATACTATTGCTGAGGCCAAGAAGTGCTTTCTGACAGGGGCCTAAAACAATTGTCTCCTGAAAGGCAGTACCAGAGCCTGACAAATACAGATGTGAAGACTCACAGCCAACCATTGGATTGAGCAGTGGGTTCCCAAAGGAGGAAATAGAAAAAGGAGTGAAGGAGCTGAAAGGGTTTGTAACCCCATAGGAAGAACAACAATATCAACCAACCAGAAGCCTCTGAGCTCCCAGAGAATAAGCCACCAATCAAGGAGTACATATGGATGGACTTATGGCTCTAGCTGCATATATTGCAGAGGATGGCCTTGTTGCACATTATTGGGAGGAGAAGCCCTTGGTCTTGTGAAGGCTTGATGCCCCAATGTAGTGGAATGCCAGGGCGGGGAGGAGAAAGGGATTTCATGGGTGGCTGCGTAGGGGAACACCCTCATAGAAGCAGGGGAAGGAGATGGGATAAGGAGTTTCCACAGGGGAAACCGAGAAAGGGGATAAGATTTGAATTGTAAATAAATAAAATGTCCAATTGAGGAAAAAATAAAAGACAAACTAGAGGCACCTTCGGAGCAAATCTATCCCACTACACCAAGCCCTGGAAATTGTATCAAAGCCAGAGCACAAGAAAATGAATTAAATTCTGGCACTATAAGGATGATTGATGTCTTTAAAGAGGAAATGGATAAATTCCTAAAAGAAATACAGAAAAATACAATCAAACAAGTAGAGGCCTTTAAAGAAGAATCTAAGAAATTCCTGAAGAATATAAGCAAATGTGTATAAAAGGGGAAAAGGAAGAGTATACAATACCTGAGAATGGAAATAGAAGCAATAATGAAAACACAATCTGAGGGAATTAGATTGAAAACCTAGCAAAAAGAGCAGGACCAACACATGCAAGCATCACCAATAGATTACAAGAGATGGAAGAGAGAATCCCAGGAGTACAGGAAGCTATAGAAGAAATTGACATGTGAAAGAATATGTAAGTCTAAAATATTCCTAACACAAAACATTGAGGAATTCGGGGATACAATGAGAAGACCTAACAGAAGAATAATAGGAATAAAGGAATGTGAAGAGTCCCAGAAAAGGCCCAGAAAATATTTTCAACAGAAATCATAGAAGAACATTTCTCAAACTTAATAAAAAGAGACCCCCAAATACATTTGAGAGGCTTGCAGAATACCAGTTAGATTGATTCAGAAAAGAATATCCACCTCCAATATAACAATTAAAACTCACAATCTACAAAGAAAGAAGGAATATTAAAAGGTTCAAGGAAAAAAAAAAAAACAAGTAACATACAAATGCAGACCTATCAGAATTACACACATCTTCTCAACAGAGAATCTAAAAGTTCCAGTTTTCTTACAACTTCCGAGATATTGTAGATGGTGCTGGAGAGATGGCTCAGCAGTTAAGAGCTCTGAATGCTCCTCCAGAATTCCTGAGTTCAATTTCCAGTAACCATTTGGTGGCTCACAACCATCTGTAATGGGATCCAATATCCTCTTCTGTTGCTGTCTGAAGACAGCTATAGTGTACTAATATAAATAAAAATTGAATAAATCTTAAAGAATACCATAGATGACAACCTGTTATTATATCCAGCAAAATTTTAAATCACCATAGGTGAAAAAAATAGGATATTTCAAAACGAAAGAATTCTAAAATATATCTATCCACAAATCTCATCCTATAGAAAATACTTGAAGGAAAACTCAAAACCAAGTAGGTTAACTACACACAAGAAAACACGGGAAATAAATAATAATCTCTTATTTGTTTCAATAAATAATTATTGAAAACAAAATAATGGAAGTACACACAAATACACACACACAAACACACACACAAACACATATATCAACAGCATCAAGAGAACAAGATGAACAATTATTGGTCATTAATATCTTTCAACACTAATAGATTCAAAGGCCTTCCCCCATCCTAATGACACAGATTAAGAGAATGTATACTAAAAGAGGATCCATCATTCTTTTGTACACAGTAAGCACACCTCAGCAACAGAGAGACTTCGCATCAGAGTAAAGAGCTGGGAAAATGTTTTCCAAGCAAATAGACTGAAGAAGAAAGCTGGAGTAGTCATTCTAAAACATCTAATGAAATAGACTTTCCAAAGGCATACTGAAGGAGACTTCATACTTATCATAGCCCTAAGTGTCTTCATAAGGAAATTAGAGAATTCTCATATTAGGAATATAAAAGTTCACCCGAAGTCTCTAGGAAAAAAAGAAGGAACCAAAGAGAACAATATAAGGAATCAACAAAACTAAGAGCTGGTTCTTTGAGAAAATCAACACAATAGAAAAAGAGCCTTAGGTATAAAATTAACTCAAATAAATCAGTAGCCTTCCTCTACACAAAAGAGAAACAAGCCGAGAAAGAAATTAGGGAAATGACACCCTTCATAATAGACCCAAATAATATAAAGTACCTCGGTGTGACTTTAACCAAGCAAGTAAAAGATCTGTACAATAAGAACTTCAAGCCTCTGAAGAAAGAAATTGAAGAAGACCTCAGAAGATGGAAAGATCTCCCATGCTCATGGATTGGCAGGATTAATATAGTAAAAATGGCCATTTTACCAAAGGCGATCTACAGATTCAATGCAATCCCCATCAAAATACCAATCCAATTCTTTAAAGAGTTAGACAGAACAATTTGCAAATTCATCTGGAATAACAAAAAACACAGGATAGCTAAAACTATCCTCCACAATAAAAGGACTTCAGGGGGAATCACTATCCCTGAACTCAAGCAGTATTACAGAGCAATAGTGATAAAAACTGCATGGTATTGGTACAGAGACAGACAGATAGACCAATGGAACAGAATTGAAGACCCAG
>NW_022651359.1:0-4492 GCF_011064425.1 Rattus rattus
ACCCAGGCCTTCCTGAGTATGTCATTCCCAGAGCTCCTCTCTCAGAGCAGCCATTACAACTCTAGGGTGAACTTCAGACCATTCTCTGGGGGGTCCAAGACTGAAGGGTATCTCTGCCCCTCCTTTTGACTGTATGTGCTATAGAATCTGTGAGTAAGAAGCTCCTGTCCAGCCCCTCCCAATGTCCCCACCTATCCCCCCCAGAGTTACTGATCACCTTTGGATGTCTATCCCGAGCTGTCAGACTCCCCCCCACCCCCAGTGTGCTGGTCATCTTACATACGACACATTACTGTTTCGTGTGAGGCTCTCCTGTGCAAGCTTTGAAGAGAGTTAAAACAAAACATCTTTGTATTCTCTCTGGAATTCTCATGTAACAGGGAATCCTGGCTCTCCTTACTCTCCTCCACCTGTAGGTCAGGGATGACTTTCTCCCCCTAACCATGATGACAGGCACAAGACGTGACCTAACCAATGGGAACTGTGCAGTGTCCTAAGCCAGGCCAAAGAGACACAGTGCATTCTCAGGACATCTGCGATAATGAGGCTTGGAATCTGCAATGCTGGAAACATTTACTTCCTTACGGGAAGATCCTAGCCCGGTAAGAAGTAAACCCAGGAAACCACGGTTCGGTGAAGCAAGAAAAAAACAGGTTACACCATCATTTGGGTCCCTAGATCGAACCATGGCTGAAGCTGGGTCCCGTTAGACACTCCAGTGGTGTGAACTGCTAAATCTCCTTCCTATGCACACCAGTGTGAGCTTGTTTTCCAGCATGGCCGCCGAGTCCTAGTTAACGTACCTTCCTCTCACCACCGGCGCATTCTGCCAGGCCCAGAATATGTGTCCCCAGAACTCCCACGTTTACCCTTCACCGTGAGTGACAGGAAAGCGCAAGTGACAGGAGGGCTCAGTTCACCCACCCTCACTTTGGGGCCTGAAGCCTCAGTCTTGGCCTTCCCTGCTTTAAACACATGCACGCACGCACGCACACACACACACACACACACACACACACACACACACACACACACACACACACACGCCACCTCCCATTACTGTCACAAATACCCGATGACCAGCACAAAGGGAAGAAATGTATTTAGGCTCATGACTTGTAAGTGTATCCAGCTTGCTGCCCACTGACCACGTTCCACCAACGGTAGCCACAAATGCATCTCATAAACCTTCTTCAAACATTAATCTTCTGTGATTATTTGGGGGGGGCAGTACTTGATTGAGCCATTCTTGAGCATGAACTTTGTGAATGACAGACATCATGTAGGTAGGACACATCGGCTAGGGAGTCCAGGCTGTGGTGAGGCTCAGACTCCGCCAGTGAATCCTGGCTAGGCTACCCTGGGGACTGAGCCTTCAACATGGGAGCCTTTACACTCACCCCAGCTGTGACAGTGTCCCTATGATGATAGTGTCTTAAGGGGAACACCGTCAAGAGAGAAAAGTGCTATGACCAAGGCAAGGCACACAAGGGCGACTGGCACTGTCTAGGGAAACTGACCTGGGGTGCACTGCTCGCTGCTTTCTGTCCCTTCCCTGAGCCGTCATCTCCACCTCGTCCACCCATCTTCCTTACCTTACCGCCCTCGGTGCACACGCTTCCTTCCTCCTCCTGCCACCTCCGATACCTTACTGCACACTTCCAGAGACGCCATCCTGAGATATGGCATGGTCCCCGCTGCAGCCCTCTGCTCTGGAATGTTCCATCTCCTGCTGCACTCTCTCCCTATGCCCGAAGCCCTTCAGACTCACATGCACACGCACACACACGCACACGCACATGCACACACAGCTAGCAGTGGAGACAACAGCCTCTCCTTCCTTCAGGCAGACCGAATTTTCTCTGTAAGTTGAGGAAACCATCATCAGCGAGATGCTAGACAGAGGCAGAAACTGTGGACCGGGCATCCAGAGTCAGGGAGGGCAGCGGAGGCAAAGCATGGGCCTCCTACAGTTTTCACTAACGTGAGGCCAGGAACAGAAACCAGCTGGCCTCTGCCGGCATCAAGCTCTGGCTCCCATTCAAAACACAGGCTAGTGTTGCTGGCGATGTGGCCAGCCTCCAGCAGCTCGGTACTCTGCAGCAGCCAAGTTGCTGCCCAAGAATGCAAACAAGACAGAAGACCACTCATGGAGGCCAACACCCATACGGGGACAAACACCCCAAGCCTAGATTCCACTCCCAGGCAAGTGGTTGGTTAGTTATCTCTAGGGCCTGGTTCTTCAAGTGGCCATTTGGGGCTGCCCTCTACCTGTTTCTAGTTTGGCAGGTAGCTTGAGGCCAGCTACTTCCTCATAGCCAAGGTCAGGCGGGTGATCTCTGCATCGGCAGGACCCCTCCACTGCTTTCCAGACTGAAGTTTATAGTGGACATGGCTGAGAATCTTGCTTCCAAAATGCTTGCGGTCAGTTTCCCAGGCTGGCCCCGAGCTCACGGTTCTTCTGTCTCGGCCTCCTGAGTGGCTCGATGATGGGCCTTCACATAACACCCAGTTATAGATTTCTTTTTTAGCAGTGAAGTCACACAGCCCATGAGGAAGAGCTCAAATGTAGTGCATGAGTGGGATCTGTGTTTAACCCTGTCCTGGATATCAGAAGTGGGCACTGCCACCTGAGAAAACTGAGACAGAGAGCGGCTCAAACCAAAAGAAAAGAAACCCTCCAGCAAGTGGCTGAGAAGGGGCAGCAGGCCGGGCCGGAGCCAAGCCTCCATCCTCTCCCGAGGCTGGGATTTAGCTGCCTTTGGAACTGAGAGACAGAGCAGCTGCAGCAGCCCTGTGGCCCCAGGAACAACGCAGAAGCTGGGGCAACCTGGAGCTATGACAAGCTGACAGCAGAGATCCTGCTGTTGGGTCCCTGTCCCAAACCGGGCTGGAGTGCTCAGCCTCTCCATCCACAGGAATTCCCCTTCTGCAGACGTTTTCCTTCCCAAGCAAGCATGCTGCAGGGCCTCGTGGGATACCAGAACCCCCACGGTCCAGATGTCAAAGGCTGGTTCACCTGCTGGCCACTCGGATAGACCATCCCTAAGAAAGTGTACCACCCTTCGGAACCCAGGGGCCCCGTCTGCTCTGGCTTGTCACTTGGTTCATCCCAGGTCCTACAGAAGGAAGTAAATGGTGTGCTAGCTTGAGTCTGTCGCTGTGATGAAACTCCATGACTAAAAGCAAGTCAGGACAGAAACCATGGAGAAGAGCTGATGCTGGCTTCCTCTCTGGCTTAGGCTTAACTAGCGTTTGGTTTTTAGGTAGCCCACGACCACTTGCCCCAGGAATGGTGCTGCCTACAGTGGGCTGGGCCCTCCCACATTATTTAACAATCAAGACAATCCCCCATAGTGCATATAGGGTAGGGGGATTCCTCTACTGAGACTCCCCCTCTCAGACGACAAGTTGACAGCTAAGATTACCCAGGAAAAGCTGTAAGCTCTTTCCCTAGAGAGACTCTCAGATCCATCAAGACACACAAAACTGCAGAATGACTTGCCAATAGTGGCTACTTCCGACTCAGAAAAGGAGTAACAATTACCTTACTATCAATAATTAGTCTTTTGAACAGTACACTCTAAGCATTCAAGTGTGGTAAGCTCTGGGCTCAGAGAGATCCTCTATAAATAAGGTGGGTAGCAATTTGGACGGACATCTAGCATCGACCTGGGGCTTCCACATGCATGTGATGGTGCATACACTCGTGTGTGAGTACCCCCAATGCATGCACACAAAGTACAAGAGCCCTACTATGCGAGAAGACAACTCTACCACTGAGGATTAGAGGCCTCAGCCGGAAAATGAAATTTCATAGCAAACAAAGACATACTGTTTTCCTCTTCAAAGCCTGAGCTGAGGCCTAACATTCTCCACACAGTCAAGGAATCTGTCAGGTTGCCACCTGATCCTTGTGCGAGCTATGAATTACTCCTGCAACTCATGCACACTGTAGTTGGGGAAGCCCTGGTCTAGTGAAGAGCTGGTCTACTTACCCTGACCATGTGCCGATGCCAACTTAATACACGAAAGTACTTTACATGCCTTAGCCCATCGATAGTCATGGAAAATCTACGGTTGGAACTACTTGAAGGGGGTGGTGCTGATGCTAAGGTCCTGTTCCCCAATTGGTACTTGATTTGTCAGTACAGAAAGCCAGGGGCCAATTGGGGTGGAAGGCACAGGCAGGACTTCTGGGTGCCAGGAGGGAAAGGCCAATGCAGGGAAGGAGAGAGGAGCTTCTGCCACGCTTTGGAGGGAGAAGAATGTGGTAATCATGTGTGGTCTCAGAGCAGGAAGCTGGGGCCTGTGGCCACTACTACAGGCGGGTAGCCAAGGATGTTTGACAGGGGCTAGGTGGGACTAGCCACTGAAGTTTAAGGTAGGTAGAGAGACGGAGATAAGGTACATTGGTAAGGGCACACTTTCCTAGGCAGGGGATATCAGTGCCCAGCAGGCAAGCTGTAAAGGAACAAATTCTTGGAGATCA
>NW_022651360.1:0-4703 GCF_011064425.1 Rattus rattus
AGCCAGAAGCTGGAAAGAACCCAGATGCCCTTCAACAGAGGAATGGATACAGAAAATGTGGTACATCTACACAATGGAATACTACTCAGCTATCAAAAACAATGACTTTATGAAATTCATAGGCAAATGGAGGGAACTGGAAAATATCATCCTGAGTGAGGTAACCCAATCACAGAAAAACACACATGGTATGCACTCACTGATAAGTGGCTATTAGCCCAAATGCTCGAATTATGCAAGATACAATCCACAGACCACATGAAACTCAAGGAAGATGACCATTATGTGGATGCTTCACTACCTCTTTAAAAGGGGAACAAGAATACCCTTAGGCAGGGATAGGGAGGCAAAGTTTAGAACAGAGGCAGAAGGAACACCCATTCAGAGCCTGCCCCACATGTGGCCCATACATATACTGCCACTAAACTAGGTAAGATGGATGAAGCAAAGAAGTGCAGTCTGACAGAATCTGGATGTAGATTTCTCCTGAGAGACATAGCCAGAATACGGCAAATACATAGGCGAATGCCAGCAGTATACGGCTGAACTGAGAACAGGACCCACGTTGAAGGAATCAGAGAAAGGCCTGAAAGAGCTGAGGGGCTTCAGACCCCATATGAACAACAATGCCAAGCAACCAGAGCTTCCAGGGACTAAGCCACTACCTAAAGACTATACATGGACTGACCCTGGACTCCAACTTCATAGGTAGCAATGAATATCCTAGTAAGGGCACCAGTGGAAGGGGAAGCCCTTGGTCCTGCCATGTCTGGACCCCCAGTGAAAGGGATTGTTGGGGGGAGGGTGGTAATGGGGGGAGGATGGGGAGGGGAATATCCATATAGAATGGGAGGGGAATGGCTAGGAGTATGTTGGCCTGGAATCCGGGAAAGGGAATAACATTTGAAATGTAAATAAATATTCAATTTAGTAAAGATGGAAAAAAAAGAAAAGATGAATCTCAAAAAATTGTCCAAAGGGTTCCACAAAACTTAAAGCTGGTAGAAGATCTCAACAGTCACAGAATATAAAATCATCAAAAAAGTCAGCTGTGTTTCTCTACATTAATAATGAACTACCTAAAAGACAGAGTAAGAAACATTAGTAGCACGTGGATGGAGGAGAGTAGGGGACTTGGAGGCCATGATCTTCATCTGTTACACCACCGGTTCAAGTCCAGCAGGAGTTACATAAGATCCCGTATCAAAAATGCCCCTTCTTCCTCCTAAAGAAGTAACAAGGTTGGAGGTATACTATTTCTAGAATTGAAAACAGAAACAAATTTCTATATGGCAGATATGGTGACATTTGCCTGGAAACAATGGTAGTAGGATCCCTTTAAGTCACGGGGCAGTCTGAACTGTATTATGAGTTGAAGGTCATCTGAGTCTACTTAGTGTGACGCTACGTCAAATAAATAAATTAAAAGGATAGACATACAAACCAATGTAACTGAAAGAACGCTTCACACGTGTGGTTGCCATGAGTTTAGGTGTGCAGCCCAGGGGTCATGTGCTGGCAGCTTGATTTTCCCTTCAGCTGTATTCAAAGGAGTGGTAGAAACGTTAAAATGTGAGACCTATGTACAATGTGATCAGCTCATCTGGTAAGTTATCTAAAGAATGATAAACACCAATTTTCTACTTTCTTTCTAGAAGAGCGGGATGCTATGTGAGCCTGGTCCCTGAATCTTGGCAGCATCCTTCGTACCATGTGGTCTTTTATATATTTGCTTCTGCTCAAATTATTCTGTTATCTGACACTTGAATTCATACGAACCACAGTATAGTTTTCTTGTATGCTTTCTACCTCCCTGCTTTTTAATAGAAAATTTCTTTTCCTTCATTTAAAATTAATTAATTAATTAATTAATTAATGTATTTATTTATTTTTGTGTGTGTGTATAGTGCCTACAGGGCCCAGAAGAGGGCATCAGATCTCTTGAAACTGGAGTTACAGGTAGTAGCTGTCTAATTTTGGTGCTGAGAACTGAACCTGGGTACTCTGTAAGAGCAGTACATTTAAAGCCTCTAGCTGTTTAGGTCAGGTCAGTATCTCATGTAGTTCAAGCTGGCCTCAAAATTTGTGTAGCAAGGATGACCTTGAACTTCTGATCCTCCGTCTTTCAAATGCTATAATTATAAGTGTGCACTGTATGTGAAGGATGGACCCCTACATTTTAAGAGGAGTTAGGAGACAGAATTGAAAAGGGGAAATGGATTTATTTGCAGTTGGTCTAAAGATGTGGGATGGGAAGTAGGTGAAGTTTCTCCCTACCATGTGGTCATCTTATAATTACAATTTATAGAAACCAGCAAGACAAAGGCCAAAACATAAGTAATTTAATTGGGTCCTGGAGGCAGAAGACTAGGCTATAGGTGGGTTTAGCACTTAAGAGCTCATACTGCTCTTGAAGTGGACTCAAGTTTAATTCCCAGATCCTATGCCAGTTAGCTCACAACCATCTGAAAGCTCACAGGGATCTAATGTTCTCTTCTGACATCTTTGGGCACTACACATACACATATGCACATACAAATACACACATATACACATGCTTAAAAATAAAAGTAAATCTTAAAAATTGAGTTTGGGAGATGAAGGATTTATTCCCAGCTGTGTGGTGTTCTTTGTTAATATTCCCATTCCTTGACAGGTGCAAAATGCAAGTCTTTTTACATCTTTTTCTTTATTCATGCATCCCTGTGAATCATTCAGATTTTGCAAGTGAAAAAAGTGGTACTATGAAAGCAGAACAGGTTGACACAAGTGTGGAGACCATGCTCTTCAGCAAAGGCAGCTTCCAAGTGTCTGTCTCTACATCATCTACCAAAATGCTCTTACCAGAGGCTGAATAGAGAGGCTCCCTTAACTTGGGCTCTCAGTCTTTAAGGTGTGACACAAATACATGTATTTTTATTCACATAGTTTGTGGCAGCAACATTAAACATATGAGTGTAGCAGTCAAATGACCTGCAAAATGTTCATTAAGACTAACCAGCAAGAAAATGATATAGCCTTTTTAAAAATGGTGTTGATGGGCTGGAGAGGTGGCTCAGTTTTTAAGAGAACTTGATGACTAATCATGGAGACCAGTTTGGATACCAAACTGAGTCTTCCTCAAATATTTCTTGCAACTCTGTGTCCAAAGGGTCCAACATTCTTTTATGGCTTCCACACACATGTGCACATACACTCATGGACACACACATTATATACATTTTAAATAAAGCAAGATAAAAATTTTTATAAGACTAAATTCGGATTTTATAAGAATAAAGCTTTTTTTTTTAATATATAAAAGAACAAAACTGTTGCTTACATTGTTAGTGGTTAGGAACAAAGATACAACTCCATGCTGTCACCCTCAGTTCTCTGAAGAGTTCAGTTCATCTAATCTTTTAGAGACCTTGACTCAGGCCCAACTGGAATTCCTCACTTTGGTGCACAAAACATTTCAGTCAGTTTAAAATAGTTTATGATTTTATTAAAAATGTTTTTTAAAAAGCTCTCAAGAACCGAGCTTCAAGGTAAAGAGCATACAGCCAAATGTACATGTGGGTCTCTGAGGGAGAATTACAATGAACTATTTTAACATGAGTCATAGAGTCACAGATACCGCTTTGGTGGCTCTCAGGTTATATCTCAAAAAGTCGTTAAGTATTGGAAGGAGACTCACAAGCTGCCCACAGAGAAAAGCAATCAGTAGTTCAATCCAGCTGTAACATCTGTGAACCACAGCAATCACCAGCACAGCAAGATATTTCTAAAGGTGCAATAGTGACTTTTATATCTTGGGGCTAACCAACAGCCACCTAATTGGAGTTAAGTCCAGCTCAATAGGAGGGAATTGCTCTCTGCTTCTGTATACATAGTTAATGATCATTGGGGCTGGTGAGGCCATAGCACCTAGACAAGAACCTACTACTTCTACTTTTCTAAAGCAGTTTGCTACAGAACTGCATGACAAATACACACATGCATACATATATACACATACATGTATGTATATATTCTATCTATCTATCTATCTATCTATCTATCTATCTATCTATCTATCTATCTATCTATCTATCTATCTATCTATCTTATCATTTAGACCTGTGCCATGTGAGAACTCAGTGGACACTTCCACACTAAATACCGGCACCTTAATCTCAGACATGACAACCTCCAGTCCTGTGAAAAATAAACGTCTTTCCTTAATAAATCACTTTTTATACTTTAAGAGGAGGGGTTATTACCTGGAACACACAGAGAAGTCTTGCAACTCAATAGCAAAAGATCAAATACCTTGGCTAAAATTAAGTAATTAAATAATTGTTTGGACAGTCAGGCTAACAGTCCTGGCTGGTCGGAGACTTGCTATTTGGATCACTTTGGATTCCAGTTGGCAGCTCTCCGCTTCTTGCTTCCAGGTGCGAAGATTATGAGCATTCTGGTTCTTAGCCTCATTTCTTTTAAGATATAGGAAAACAGGCAATAAGTCTATGGACTAAAGCACCTGATAACACTGCTGCTGAAATTGGGGAAAAAATAACAGTAGTTGGAGCTTTGAACTTGTACAGCATATGCTCTTCTTAATTCTTTTTTTTTCTGTTGCTTTGTCTTCTTTTTAATTTCTTTTTTTTTATTAACTTGAATATTTCTTATATACATTTCGAGTGTTATTCCCTTTCCCGGTTTCCGGGCAAACATCCCCC
>NW_022651361.1:0-4618 GCF_011064425.1 Rattus rattus
AGGCTGATAGGCCTGGAGGTTCCTAGGGGTTCTGCTCTATCCTGGTCGTGCACAAAACTCGGTATACTGAGTATAGAGTCAACTCAGACTCATCCACAGTAGGGCATGGCTTCTCCAAGCCTTCTCTAAGAGAATGGTGATTTGTATGAGGTGTCTCCCTGTAGTCTTGGGCTTTTGAATATTCAGTTCTCAGTTGGTGGCACTGTTTGGGTAGGTTTAGGAGGTGTTTGCTGCAGGAAGTGTGTCACTGGGGATAGGACTTGAGGTCCCAAAGCCTCCCATCAATGCTAGTGAACTCTGCTTTTCTGTAAAAGCTGAACGTTCCCGGCTTCCCGTTCTAGCTGCTATGCCTCCTCTCTGTTATGATGATCTTTTATTTCTTTGGAACTATAAGCCCAAGCACATGCCTTCTTCTACATGAAATCACAGTCGTGGTCTTTTGTTACAGTAATTGAAAATAACAGCTATAGAAGTTATAGAACAGCTATAGAACTCAGAGGTGAGTTATTGCTAGGACTGCCTGACCTTGCTGGTTTTTGGTAAAATGTGGAACATTTTTGAGATTTTTTTGGACTATGAAAGCAGTTAAAAAGCAGGGGGTTGGGGATTTAGCTCAGTGGTAGAGCGCTTGCCTAGCAAGCGCCAAGGCCTGGTTTGGTCCTCAGCTCTGGGGAAAAAAAAAAAAGCTGTAAGCAGGGGCATAATGGGCCATCCTATTAGAAGCCTTGAAGACAGTAGTGCTGAGAGCAGTGTGGAATACAGAGGCCCAGCACAGAGGCCCAGCTCAGAGGCCCAGCTCAGAGGCCCAGCACAGAGGCCCAGGACAGAGGCCCAACACAGAGGCTCAGCACAGAGGCCCAGGACAGAGGCCCAGCACAGAGGTTTCTGAGGGGAACAGTATTAGCAACTGAGCTAGATACCATGTTTGCGATGTCTTAGTGAATAATGTGGCTGCCTTCTGCCCTTGTCCTGAGTACTTGCTTGAGGCTAAATTTAAAAAGTAATCAACTAATACAGCTAGAGAATTTGATGTTTGCCTCGCTGGTTTTTTGATCTTGCTTTGGCCCAGTTCCTCCCTCTGGAATGGTAATGTAAATTCAGTAATCAAGGGATTACAGTTAAACCAGTGCCTTAAATAACAGAAGAGATTTTGGATTTTTAAATCTCTAGATTGTGAAAGACTCTGGGGACCTTTGGAAGGTGGAGCAAATGCAATTATAATGATAATATAGTCAGACTAAGTGGCAGAGGAGTGGGATGTGGTGGCTTGAATGAAAAACACCCTTCCCTCCAAGCTCTGGAATTTGAATATTTGGTTCTCAGTTGGTGGCACTGTTTGGGTAGGTTTAGGAACTGTGACTTTGCTGGGGGAAGTGTGTCACTTGGGGGTGGCATACTTCCTGTTATCCCTAGTGGCTTTCGGCTTCTTCCTCACAATAAAAAGATCTAAGCTCTCCTCTTCCTGCTCCAGCTGTCATGCTTCCTCTCAACGGCCATCCATGCTCATCCTGTCAGCGGTTCTCTGCCCTCCACATCCATCCCCCTCCCTCATACACAAGACAGATACAGGTCAAAAGAAAGAACAGTCAGGATATCAGAGATGGCCTAGCATTGATTGACCCCTGCTGCTCTCGCAGAAGACTTGGACTCGGTTCCCAGCGCCCGGTGGTCAGCTCACAGCCTCCTGTAACTGCAGTGGCGGCGGATCTGACGCCCTTGATCTCTGCGTGCATCTGAATGCATGTGGTACACACAAGCCTACATAGGCACACATATATTAACTAAGTCTTCCTTTACAGCCCTAAAAATTAAAGAATTACCACGTTATTCAGCTGTCCCAGCATGAGGTGTCTCTTCCAAAGGATATTCAAACCAGAACCCCAGGAAGTCCTGTGCTCTCTTGCGCATTGCCGCCATGTTCACAGTAGCTGAGATGTGGAAACGATGTACGTGTCTGTCTCTAGAGGAGTGGACAGAGAAAAGGTGATGTGTCCGTACGTACAGCCAGCTATCGTCAGCCTCTCCCAACAGAGTTCTTACTGGTCAACAGTGAAAACGTTACAGGCCATCTCAGCTCAGACAGAATGCTGCACGGTTCTGCTTGCAGGAGGACACTAAAGCGAGAAATTTGAAGCACGATGTAGGCAGATGATTGTTGCCAGAGAGGAAGGAGAGGAGACGGCAGGGAGATGTTAGTCAATGGATGGTAAGTTACAGTCACACCAGATGAGGAGCTGTGGACATTTGGTGCACAATATTGTAATAACAATAATAATTAACAATAACAATAATTAACAATGCGTCAACTCCGAATGTGCCAAGGGCTGGTGAGATGGCTCAGTGCATACCCAGTGCCCCGAGTTTGGTCTCCGGAGACCCTGAAAAAAGGCGGCTGGATGCAGGGGTGTGCGTCTTTAATCCCAATACCCCTATGTAAGATGGGAGGCCCAGAGACCGAGAATTGACTGAAAGCTTGTAGGCCAGCCTGCCGGAAGTAGCAGGAGCAACGAGAAAAATCCACCTAGAAACAAAGTGGAAGGGGAGAACCCACACCTGAAAGTTGTCCTCTGACCCCCAGACGCCTGCTGGAGTTCATGTGTACACTGAACCCACGTACAAGCATGAAGTAGTAAATGTTAGAACTGTCTTAAGAAGGTGAACTTATTATTGTACAAGAAAAGGCAAAGGAATACAAACTTTTGGGAATTTTGGATATTACTTATTGCTCTGACTGTGATGATCGTTTCATGGGTGCACAGGCATTGACTGCACATGTTTCATATGTGTAAGTGGGTATACCAACCATGCCTCAGGGAAAGAAGCATGAACAGGACAGTGCTAGGACACGGAAGTGATGCAGCAAGGGAAAAGCTGAAGAGAGGACTCTGGTTAGAGCACGCGCTCCTGCTCTTGCTAGGGCTGTAGTTCAGTTCTCAGTACCCACCTGACCGCTCACACTCACCTGCAAGTCCAGTTCCAGGGGACCTGGCACCCTCTTCTGGTCTCTATGGGCTATTGCATGCACACGGTCCACTTAAACACAACCAATGCCCCCTCCCCCAAGCATATAAATACAAATTCTAAAAAGTAGATATATTAAAAAAAATAGCTGAGGCGGGTAGAGAGATGGCTTAGCAGTTAAGGGCACTGACTGCTCTTCCAGAGGTCCCAAGTTCAATTCCCAGCAACCACCTGATGGCTCACAACCATCTGTAAAGAGATCTGATGCGATCTGATGCCCTCTTCTGGTGTGACTGAAGAGAGCGACTCACATACTTAATAAATAAATCTTAAAAATAAATGAAAATAAAAATAGCAAGGGAGTTTGGCATGAAGGCCCAGGTATAGCCCCTGAGGGGATTCGCGAAGCCAAGGAGACAAGAGATGGGAGTGGGGAGGGAAGGTAGCATAGCATAGGGAGCAGGGCTGTATCCCCAGAGCGTGAGTGCTGCACGAACACTGCCCAGCAAAGCTGGGTTTAGACACAAGTGCAGGTGATCAGCAGAGGGTCTGGAACTAAAAGTGAGCAGGGAGCCAGACTTGCCACCCACAAGGACAGAAGTCGGGTCGAGAACATTCCGTCTGCTTCCTCTGCCGAGCCTGCATTGAGCTCTAAGATTGGTTCCACCTTCCCAATATTTGGTTTGTAGGAAATCAATGATGGCTCCTTTAGTTTTTCATACCAACTCTGAGATTCCGCCCACCAGCTCTGAAGGCCTTCCCTGCCTAACCTACCCCATCAGACTGATTCTACCCAGTGCCTTCACTCAGTAGCTGCTTCTCATCCCACACGCTCACACGCTCACACACTCACTGGGCACCAACTTCCCCTCTGACTTGGAGTCTTGTTTAACATCTGGCCCCTTGCCCAGCAATGTTGGCTTTCATGACCCGATTGCGTCTGTTCTCCTACGGACACCCAGTCGGCACATCCGCTCTTCTTGATCTTATAACAGGTATGTATCATTCGTCTGCTTGTTCTTGGTTCCATAACCAGGGTAGGACAAGGGCTCTGCGGTGGCTTTCTGTCCTGCTGTGTATCTGTGCCACCAACACCACCCCACTTGCCGAGTGACAGACATGACCAGCTCCCTGCCTTGAATGTCAACGCCACTGGCTTGGGTCCTAGAGCACTGGGCTCTTCCTGAGAGGACTGGAATTTATAATTACAGGGTCATTAGCGTGGAATGTTAGAAGCACCGACCATCAATCAGGATGTTAGTTGGCGGTTTGGGTTTTGCTTGAGTGATATAGTTAGACAATTAAACTCATTTTGAGTTAAATGAAAGATCAGAATTGGAATAAAAACACAAACAGTGTCTCTCTTTTATATGCATGCATGTGTGGTGTGGATGCATGCATGTGTTTCTGTGTGCTTGCATGTTTGTGGAAGAAAGGGGCCGGCCTTGCAGTCATTTTCCACCATTTCCACAGTGAGGCAGGTCTCTCACTTGAACAAAGGGTTTTCCAGTTTGGATATCCTTGCTCTGGGGTCCTGTTTCCTCTTCCTTAGCTCAGGATTACAGGTAGGCGGCCACCATTGCCTGCCTAGCCTCACACCGGATAACAGCAACAGCAAGCGCGTTACTCACAGGGCCGTCCCCTAGATGCCAGAGTT
>NW_022651362.1:0-4661 GCF_011064425.1 Rattus rattus
GATTGCTTCTATTTCCATTTTTAATTCCTTCAACTGTTTGATTGTGTTTTCCTGGAATTCTTTCAGGGATTTTTGTGACTCCTCTCTATGGGCTTCTACTTGTTTATTTATGTTTTCCTGGAATTCTTTCAGGGATTTTTGCGATTCCTCTCTGTAGGCTTCTACTTGTTTATTTATGTTTTCCTGTGTTTCTCTAAGGGAGTTCTTCACGTCTTTCTTGAAGTCCTCCAGCATCATGATCTAATATGATTTTGAAACTAGATCTTGCTTTTCTGGTGTGTTTGGATATTCCGTGTTTGCCGTAGGGAGAATTGGGCTCGATGATGCCATGGGTCTTGGTTTCTCTTGTTTGGGTTCCTGTGCTTGCCTCGCCATCAGATTATCTCTAGTGTTACTTTGTTCTTGCTATTTCTGACGGTAGCTAGACTGTCCTATAAACCTGTGTCAGGAGTGCAGAGCTTTCCTGTTTTCTGCAAAGGGCGGCGGCTGGTATTCTGCTTTCGGGCGTGTGGTTTTCCCATCTACAGGTCTTCAGCTGTTCCCGGGCCTGTGTCTTGAGTTCACCAGGCAGGTCGCTTGGCAGCAGAAAGTTAAGGTCTTACCTGTGGTCCCGAGGCTCAGCATTTGCTCGTGGGTTGCTGCTATGAGCTCTCCGGGCGGCAGCAACCAGGGAACATCTGGCGCCCCTTCAGGAGCCTGCACCAGGGTTCAGATGGCGTTTGGTGTTTTCCTCTGGAATCAGTAATGTGTGCAGAGTGCAAATTCTCTTCTGGTTTCCAGGCATGTCTGCCTCTCTGAAGGTTTAGCTCTCCCTCACGAGTTTGGGTGCAGACAACTGTTTATCGATTTGGTCCTTCAGGTTCGGCAGTGTCTGGGACTCAGGGGACCCGCTGTTGCTGTGTCCATTGGCCTGGGAATCCAGAGTCAGACATTATAGTTTCCTCTTGGGGTTAGGGATGTGGGCATGGGTGGGCACTGTTGGTGGTCTCTTCCGCTCTGCAGTCTCAGGAGTGCCCACCTGTCCAGGCGGTGAGGGCTCTCTCCTCGAAATAATGTCTTTCATGTTATCAGACTACCGAGGATTAAAGCTGGACTTCAACAGCAACAAAAAGAGCAGAAAACCTACAGACTCATGGAAAATGAACCACCCAATCTACTCAATGATCTCTGGATCACAGAAGATAAAAAGAAAGAAATAAAAGACTTTCTATGGTCTCCATGTGCACACCCCATCATTAGCCCTGTGGCACAGCTCTCGCGACCCAAATCCCAACCAGAGAGAGCTGGTCTCCTAAAAGTGCTGCCATGCCTAACTCCATGGATGAAACAAACATTTTTTTCTCCAACAACTGGCCAAAGAGGGACCTTCCAGGAGACCACGGGACTCAGGAACCCCAGAGCAATAAGAAACAGGCTCCTTCTGGTCTCCATTGGAATGCCCCTGAGTTAACCCTGTGGCACAGCTCTCCAGACACAAATCCCACCCAGAAAACCTGGTTTCCCACTAACGTTGTCACACCTAAAGTTGCAGGCTCACAGACTCACAGAAGGGACAGGATCCAGTCAGAGACAGCTAGACAAACTAACACTAGAGATAACCAGATGTCGTGAGGTAAGCGCAAGAATATAAGCAAAAGAAAGCAAGGCAACTTGTCATCATCAGAACCCAGTTCTCCCACCCCAGGAAGTCCTGGATACTCTGAGACACCAGAATTGCAAGATTTGGATTTAAAATCACATGTCATGATGATGTTAGATGACTTTAAGAAGAACATAAATAATTCCCTTAAAGAAATACAGGACAACAAAGATAAACAGGTAGAAGCCCTTAAAGAGCAAACACAAAAATCCCTTAAAGAATTACATGAAAACACAAGCAAACGGGTAAAGGAATTGAACACAACCATCCAGGATTTAAAAATGGAAATAGAAGCAATAAAAAATGCACAAAGAGAGACAACCCAGGAGACAGAAAACCTAGGAAAGAGATCAGGAATCACACATGCAAGCATCACCAACAAAAATAAGAGACAGAAAAGAGAATTCAGGTGCAGAAGATACCATAAAACATTGGACACAACCATCAAAGAAAAAATGCAAACTGCAAAGCTGTTCTAACACAAACATCCAGGAAGTTAAAAAACACATGAATGAGAAGATCAAATCCTAAGGATATTAGGTATAGAAGTGAGTGAAGACTCCCAACTTAAAGGGCCAGTAAATATCTTCAACAAAATTTTAGAAGAAAACTTCCTAAACCTAAAGAAAGAGATGCCCATGAACATACAAGAAGCCTACAGAATTCCAAATAGACTAGACTAGAAAAGAAATTCATCCAGTCACATAATAATCAAAACACCAAATGGACAAAACAAAGAATATTAAAATATAAGAAAAGGTCAAAGAACATATTAAAGCAAACCTATCAGAAATACACCAGACTTCTCACCAGAGACTTGAAAAGCCAGAAGATCCTGGGCGAATGTCATACAGATTGTAAGAGAACACAAATACAACCTCAGGCTACCATACCAAGCAAAACTATCAATTAACATAAATGGAGAAAACAAGATATTCCATGCAAAACCAAATTTACACAATATTGTTGCACAAATCCAGACCTACAGATGATAACAGATGGAAAACTCCAACACAACATGGGAAACTATACCCTAGAAAAAGCAAGAAAGTAATCATCTTACAACAAACCTGAAAGAGGATAACCACACAAACATAACCCACCTCTAACAATGAAAATAACAGAAACAACAATCATTTTCTTAATCTCTCTTAACATCAATGGTTCCATTCCCAGTAAAAAACATAGACTAAAGACTGGATAAAAACAAGACCCAGTATTTGACTGCATACAGGAACGCACCCTCAGTGACAAGATAGACACCACCAGAGTAAAAAGGCTGCAAAATATATTCCAAAAAACAAATGGCCCCAAGAAACAAGCTGGAGTAGCCATTCTAATATCAAATAAAATTGACTTTCAACCAAAAATTATATAAAAAGGAGGAATGCTTCACACTCATCAAAGAAAAAAAAATCTACCAAGATAAACCCTCAATTCTAAACATCTATGGTCGAAGTGCAAGGGTAACCAAACTCATAAAGGAAACTTTAGTAAAGCTCAAAGCACACATTGCACTTCACACAATAATAGTAGGAGATGTCAACACCCCCACTTTCAGCAATGGACAGATCATGGAAACAGGAACTAAACAGAGGCACAGTGAAATGAACAGAAGTTATGAACCAAATGGATTTAACAGATATCTATAAAACATTTGATTGTAAAAAAAAAAAGAATATACTTTCTTCTCAGCACCTCATAGTACCTTCTTTAAATTGACCACAATCAATCACAAAACAGGACTCAACAGATACAAGAAGATTGAAATAATCCCATGAATCCTAGCAGATCACCACAGAATAAGGATGGTCAACAGAAAGCCCACAGATACATGAAAGCTGATCAACTCTCTACTCAGTATCTGGGACAAGGAATAAATAAAGAAATTAAAGGCTCTTTAGAATTTAATGAAAATGAAGGTACAATATATCCAAACTTATGAGATGCAATGAAGGCAGTACTGCGAAGAAAACTCATAGCTCTGAGTGCCTCCAAAAAGAAACTGGAGAGAGCATATACTATCAGCTTGACAGCTCACCTAAAAACTCTAGAACAAAAAGAAGCAAATATACACAAGAGGAGTAGATGGCAGAAAATAATCAAACTCAGAGCTGAAATCAGCCAAATAAAAACAAAATGGACTATACAAAGAATCAACTAAACCAGGAGCTGGTTCTTTGAGAAAATCAGCAAAAACAGATAAACCCTTAGCCAGACTAACCAAAGGGTACAGAGAGTGTATCTGAATTAATGAAAACAGAAGTGAAAAGGGGCCATAACAACAAAAACTGGGGAAATTCAAAAACCATCAGATCTTACTATAAAAGCCTGGGAAATTTGGATAAAATGGACAATTTTCTGGAAAGAAACCAGGTACCAAAGTTAAATCAGGATCAGATAAATGCTCTGAACAGTCCCATAAACCCTAAAAAAATAGAAGCAGTCATTAAAAGTCTCCCAACGAAATAAAAAAGCCCAGGACCAGATGGGTTCAGTTCAGAATTCTATCAGATCTTCAAAAAAGACTTAATATCAATACTCTTCAAACTATTTCACAAAATAGAAACAGAAGGAACACTACTCAATTCTATCTATTAAGCCAAAATTCCCCTTATGCCTAAACTACACAAAGACCTTACAAAGAAAGAGAATGTCAGATCAATTTCTGCTATGAATACCGATTTGAAAACACACAAAAAAAATTCTCACAAATCAGATCCAAAAACTCATCAAAACAATCATTCACGCTCTCTGCTCCCAGACCCCATGGGAGACAGACCTTACCGCCTGGTCAGGTGGGCACTCCTGAGGCTGCAGAGTGGAAGAGACCACCAACACTGCCCACCCCTGCCCACATCCCTGGCCCAAGAGGAAACTGTACAAGGCCTCTGGGTTCCTGTGGGGGAGGGCCCAGGAGCGGCAGGAGCCCTGCCTGAGACACCGCCGGAACCTGAAGGAAACAGACCGGATAAACAGTTCTCTGCACCCAAATCCCGTGGGAGGGAGAGCTAAACCTTCA
>NW_022651363.1:0-4660 GCF_011064425.1 Rattus rattus
TACAGAAAATATGGTTTATTTACACAATGTAATACTACTTAGCTAGTAAAAACAAGAATATAATTAATTCTTATTAATGCAAATGGATGCAACTAGAAAACATTATCCTGAGAGGGTAACCCAGGCCCTAAAGACAATCATGTACTCATTCATAAGTAGATATTAGACATTAAGTATTACATACCCATGCTACACTTCACAGACCCAAAGAAGCTAGACAAGAAGAAAGGCCAAAGTGAGATGCTTGAATCTCATTTAGAAGGGAAAATAAAATATTCATAGGAGGTAGATGAAGGGATGGAGCCGCATGGGAGAGGGAATGAGGAGGAGAATAGAAGGGGTGAGTATCAGGTCTGGGTAGAGATAGGAAAGAGAGCCAAAGAGCCTGAAGAGTTAATTAAAATCAGCTTCTTACAAGGGGAGAGGCAAATTCAGAATGTACCAGAGCCCTGGGATCGGAGAGCCTCCCAGGAGTATAAGGGGGTAAATTTATCTGACACTCCTACTTCAGAATATGAAACAGGAAGTGGGTGCTTCCTATAGCCAGGCAGAACCCCAGTGGAAGGATAAAGACACCAACCTACTCACAAGAAATGAAGGGAGAAAGAGAACAGAGACTGAGGGAATAGCCAATCAATAACTGTCCCAACTTGAGACCAATCCCATTGGCAAGAACCAATTCCTGACTTATTAATGATATTCTGCTATGTTTCCAGACAGGAGCCTAGTATGTGTCCTCTGGGAGTCTCCAGGCGGAAGCTAACCAAAACAGATGCAGGAACCCACAGCCAAATGTTAGGCAGAAGTAGGAAGTCTTCTGGAAGAGTTAGGGGGCAGAAATTGAGGAACCTGGAGGGGATAGAGACTCCACAAGAAAACCAACTAACCTGAACCCTTGAGAGTCTGCAGTGCCTGAACCACCAATCAAAGAGCATACATTAGCCGGAGTTTGCCTCACCCCAACATATGTATCAGATATGCAGCACAGTCATCACGTGGGTCCCACAACAACTGGAATGGGGACAGTCCCTAAATCTGTTGCCTGCCTGTTCACCTCTACTCCTAACTGAGCTGCCTTGTCTGACATGAGTGGGAGTGGATTTTCCTAGTCCTGCATAGACTTGAAATACTAGGATGAGGAGATAAAGGATGTGTGGAGGGAGGACTCTACTTTCTCAGAGGAGAAAAAGAGAAGATAGAGAAGGGACTGTGTGAGGGGGGGGAACCAGAAGGAGGACTACAGTGATCAGTATGTAAATAAATAAATAAATAAATAAATAAATAAATAAATAAATACGTTGAAGAAGAAAACCACTAAATTACATTATTCCCTGAAATTTTGCTCTTAGTTTAAGATATACATCTCTGTGTCCAGGAACAACTATTATATTTATTTAATATTTTTGATTTTAAAATTATGAAATTGAAATTAATGAGACACAAATGTGTTATAAATAATTCAGATTTAAAACACAGCCAGAATTTTACCATATGTACACAGATAATTGAGAGACATGATATTAACTATTCCTGGTTTTTAGATATGCATAGATTAAACCCCTTAATTCTTTTTTAAACTGTTTAAACATTTCAAAATCTAAAAATTTCATGATAGCTTTACTCTTTTTTTGCCTTTTATTGTAAGTTTTGGTGCAGTTGATGCATCTTTTTTAAAATGTATTATATATTGCACTGTATTTATATCATTTCTACTCTACCCTCTCCACTCTTCAACCCCTCCTATGTCCCTACTCCTCAAACTCATGACCTATCCTTCTTTAATAACTACTTGCAAATACACAGAGATATAGGTCCATTAATATATCTATGTAAATACAAGTTGCTGAGTCCATTTACTCTTGCTTCTTTGGGTATGTATTTAGAGCTGGTCATATGTGATTAGACATCCTATCAGAGGGCTTGTCCCTAAGAGAAACTAATTACCCCTTCTTAGCACCCCTCAATTGCCTATATCTCTTCATCTAGAGATGTGGCCTTGTGAAGATATTTCCATTTCAAGTCACCATGCCAATGAGTGTTCTCATCCTATGTTTTGTATATGCACCCATATTTCTAAAAATTCATATGTGCAGGTCCTTTTTCAGGTAGAAGACAATGTCTCAAAGCAGATGTTCTGGATGTTATTTTTTTTCTGATTTCTCTTCTACGATGTTCCCTCAGCCTTATGGGTTGGGACTTGTGTTAATTTGGATTAGGCAACCCACAGTCGGTTGTTTTCTGTATTTTAACTAGGTTTGAATGTCTATGATGTTCCATCTTGCTACAAAAAGAAGCATCTTTGGTAATGTATGTGAGCAACATTTACCTGTGTTTATAACAATGGGTATCTATTGGGTGGAGAGAGAGAGAGAGAGAGAGAGAGAGAGAGAGAGAGAGAGAGAGAGAGAGAGAGAGAGAGAGTGTGTGTGTGTGTGTGTGTGTGTGTGTGTGTGTGTGTGTGTGTGTGTGTGTTTGAAGTTATTTCAAATAGGAAAGACTTCTGTTCTAGGAAATTGTATGAATTTGTCTTCCTTCCTGGATTTCCCAGCTTCTTCATCTTTCTCCTTCTGCAAGTGTTACTAGCATAGGTCAGAGTTCCCAAGTGGAAAGAAAGAAATGTACTGCACATTACAAGTTCCTCAAACTAAAACAGAGTCAAAGTATGCTGGTAAGTTAAGTTCCTTCAGAAAAAAAAATGAGTTTCTTATAAGAAGGACAGTGAATATTTCAGAGAAGCAAAGTCCAACCTTGGAAGTAATTGCATTTATCTCTCTTTATAGATAAACCAAGAAAAAAAGTTACTTTAGAACAATGGTTATCTTAAATCTTTTTCACATACTTTTGTATGGCCATACTAAAACTAAAATATGTCTGTAACCTTACAGGGAAGGTAAAATGTCATGCTAAGCCAAAGAAGGATGTAGATGACCAAGGTATTTAAATCACATGCCCAAGATTATGTTCACCTTATTTATAAGTTGCTGTATTTCATTTTTATGCACATTCAATATGCAGTAGGAAATTAAGTTTAAAATAGTTTCCTGCCTGTTAACACTAAATTAACCCTATAAAATTTTAACATAAGGAAAGATGGGATTTATTAGCTCATGGAAAGTCCATCATTGTGCTTGCTGAGTCGTCTGAATATGAGTCCTTCTCATATGCCTATATGTAAAGTATGAACAACCATACTTTTGACATAACGGACATTTTAAAATGTTGTTTGAAGGCTCAGATGGCAACCTAAGCTGAAATGAAAGCCTTATCCTAAATTAGAATCCAGAGAGAGAGAGAGAGAGAGAGAGAGATTTTTGAATACAGAAGATTAAGAAATTGATCATTGTGAACATTGTAGTGTCATAAGTGGGAATATTGTATTGCTATAATGAAACTTAATGGCAAGTAGTCACTTAAGTTTGTGCTAGAATGGGTAAGAGAATTAATTTAACAAAAGTCTTCAGTGTTGGCTATAATATATACCTTTGCATATATCATCTAATTATATCTGCATACATATTGATTATATAATATGGAATTATATGCTTGAATGTATGCATACTAAATTGTATAGCATTACAGTATTATATGTATATGCATACTAACAAATTCGGGGCTGAAGTCATGGCTCAGTGATTAAGAGAAACTGCTGCTCTTCTAGAGAACCTGAGTTTGGAGCCACTCACATCTACATGTTATTTTATCTCCTAGGAATCTGATGTTCTTTTATGTCTCCTTTGTCTCTTGTCTCATACATATTACATTTTCTCTCTCTCTCTCTCTCTCTCTCTCTCTCTCTCATGCACACAAACAAAAATAAAATTATAAAATTTTATATAATATTTTATAGTCATATAAATTGCATTACAAGAATGTAATTTATATAAAAGTTGTTATACCATTTGGATTGATAATTCTCTCTACAAGAGCCAAGAACACTGTAACAAAGACTCTAATACCAGGCATGAGAAATGTCCTTTTGAAATGTTGATCTAGGTATTCCAAAAATAACATAAGCTATAACTGATGCCTTTTGTTATGTCTCATAGGTTCAGAGTATGTCCTTATTAAAAAGGATATTGCATACTTTGGCATAGGACAGGAAAATTGAGTTGGATGTGCCCGGATAACCCTGAGTTCTAGCTTTTGTAATACCAAATGGCTCTATACAAAGTTCCAACAGAGAGAAGCAATAAATATCCATACACAGTTATGATGCCTATGAACCACAACAATGACCAACACTGGCAAGTTATTGCTAAAGATGCAATAATAGCATTCATATCTTCAAACAATCAATAGCTCTCTAATTGAATTTAAGGTATATTTAAATGGAGGGAAATTATGCCTCCTACTAGAAACCTAGGCAACAACATGGTCAGGAAGTGGAAGAAAACAAGTACCTGTTACCTTCACATTACTAGATCAGCAAAACCCCTAACTGCACTCTAAATCTTATCCTTATACACACATATAAGAATAGCTTTTGCTTCTCATCAAAAATGCTTCCCTTAAGAAAATCCCTTATGAGAAAAATTTTAGAAGACTACACCTGATGAAAATGCAGAAGTCAACAGATTGTGGACTCTCCAGTTACACTAGATATATATCTATAATACAACTCTTGTACCTAAGGCTCAGGAATTGAATGCAGAAGAGGGTC
>NW_022651364.1:0-4456 GCF_011064425.1 Rattus rattus
TCATATAGAATTGGAGACAATGAACTCACAAGTAAACATGGCTTGCATCTTATCAATAGAGCTAGATTAAAATTAATTCCCATTAAGCAATAGTTGTCACTTAGAACAACTTATTTTATAATTGAACACTACTTGTATAATATAGGTAGAGATAATTCGATCATTTTATATATATCCTTTGTCTTATTACTAAAATGAAACAATACCAAATTTAAGCAACACATTCAGAAAGTAATATTCTTTCAACCTTAAGTGTTAAACTATTAAGTAGTTTGCAAATGCATTTTGCAATTTGAAATAAGGTTAGGATAAAAAAATTAAGAGGCTACGTTACTCAACTGTCTATTATGTTAATTTTACCAATACCTGAGAAATCATTTTACAGGAAGGGCTTATTTCCTCTCAAAATTTCAGAGATTTCAGATCCCCCTGCTCCCGCAGCCTGGCTGAGTAATGAAACAAAACACTGTTTCAGGGAGCATGTGGCAAAACTAAACTGGAGAGAGGAAGGGAGTTAAATTATCCTCTCCAAAGTAGGTATGATGTTACATCCTTGCAGTTCTAGCACTTAAGAGGTTGAAACAGGATGATCATGAATACGAGGTCATTCTGGACTACATAGCAAATTACAGACGAGCCTGGGGATTCATAAAATGACTCCGGAGTGAAGTGGCCAGAACAAGGTCTGAGTTTCTAATTGCATTACCCATTTATACAATTGAATCTCTTATGTATTAAGGTCTTACCAAGTGTTGTGATTTGAACATGAAATGTCCTTCACAGACCCATGCCTTTGTTCTGCAGCTAGTGGTCCTATTTGGGAAAGTTGCAGCACCTTTAGGATATGAATCCTTGGCAGACTAAATGGGTCAGCGTATATGAGTCTTCAGGCTGTGATACTGTGTATATGTGCAGTATGATCACCTGTCTTTTATCTCTGCTTCTGTCATGTTGTACTGCAATCCTTCTTAAAGTGTGAACCAAAAAGAAATTCGTATGTTGCTTTTGTAAAAAACACAAAAATTCTGTGCAGAACTTGTGCCTGTAACCACAGCTTCTGTGGGTGTTTAAAATAGGTATGCCATGTCCTTCATTCACCCTTTTATACCTCTTCTTACCACCCTCCAGCTTTTACTGCTTCTTCTTACTTTTTCGATGAAGTTCTCTGAGATTTTGATGATGGGTGCTTGATGTAGATGACCCATCAAAAGATGAGTGCTCTGATATCTGTGCTTAGTTCTCTGATCAGCTATGAGTCTCTGCACCAACCTATGGTAAAAAAAAAAGGAAATTCTTTGGTTAAAGTTTATAACATCAAAAAATGAAAAGTAAATGCACAGGTGAGACCTCATATTCACTCCCCTAACTATCAAAAGAGGGACGCACCAGGAGCACACAGTGCACAAGAACCATGGAGCAGCCTAAGAAAGGGTTCTTCCAGTCTACATGTGCACCCAGAGCTAAGGTTGTCCCATAAGCCCTACAGACCCAAATCCTGACAAGAGAGTGCTGGCTTCCCAGGAATGCTCTCACTCCTAAGTTCACAAGCTCACAGGATGACAGGAGGTACAAGCTCCAGTCAGAGATCGCTTGGGTTGGTTACCAAACCTAAGAGAGGTTCAATAGAGGTCTAATATCTAATATATACAAAGAAATCAAGAAGTTAGACTCTAGAAAACCAAACAGTCACACTATTTGCTGGAACAGAGCTAAACTAAGAAATCTCAACTGAGGAATATCAAATGTACAAGAAGCACCTAAAGAATGAATTGGATACAGTTCTACCTGAAGACCCAGCTATACTACTCCTGGGCATACATCCAAAATATGCTCCAACATGTAACAAGGACACATGTTCCACTGTGTTCATAGCACCCTTATTTGTAATAGCCAGAAGCTGGAAAGAACACAGATGTCCTTCAACAGAGGAATGGGTACAAAAATGTGGTACATTTGCACAAAGCAGTACTACTCAGCTATTTAAAAGTGTCTACATGAAATTCTTAGGCAAATGGATGGAACTACAAAGTATCATACCGAGTCTGGTAACACATCTCAAAAGAACGCAAATGGCATGCATTTCCTGATAAGTGGATATTAGCCCAAAATCTCAGAATAGCCAATAAACAATTTGCAGACCATATGAAGCTCAAGAAGAAGGAAGACCAAAATGTAGATTCTTCAGTCCTTCTTAAAAGGAGGAAAAATACTGACAGGAGGAAATATAGGGACTAAGAATGGAGCACGGACTGAAGGAAAGGCCATTCAGAGATCGCCCTCCCTTGGGATCCATCCCATATGTAGCCACCAAACTCAGTCACTATTGCTGATGCCAAGAACTACTTGCTAACAGGAGCCTGTTAGGGATGTCTCTTGAGAGGCTCTGCCAGAGCCTTACTCAAACAAGTGAGGATGCTTGCAGCTAACCATGAGACGGAGCACAGGGACCCCAATGGAGGGGTTAGAAAAAGCACTGAAGGATCTGAAGGGGTTTGCAGCCCTATAGGAAGAACAACAATATCAAACAACGAGAAACCACCCCCCCAACAGAGCACTGGGGGACTAAACCACCAACCAAAAAGTACACATTGACTCCAGCTGGATATGTAGCAGAGGATAACATTGTCTGTCATCAACGGGAGGAGAGGCCCTTAGTCCTGTGAAGGCTCATTTCCCCAGTGTTAGGGAAATGCCAGGGTGTTGAGGGGGGAGTGGGAGCATCTTCATAAAGGCAGGGGGAGTGGGGAGGGGAAATGGTAATTTGTTCAGGGGTGATGTCACTTGTAATGTAAGTACAGAAAATATCCAATAAAAAGTGAATACAAATAATATTTATAGACTGTAGAATTTATATTAACATGCATCTATTCATTGTCATATTCATTAAACATTCGGTATTAAAATGACATTATTAAAATCTTCCCGCTTAAATTGTTTCAAAATAGGAATGTCTTTGGTTAACCAGAATGTATGACCAATATACATAAAGCCTGCCACCCCACTCACCACACACACACTCGAGCACAGTGAATTGAAGTAACTTAGCATATAAACTCTTTCGTTGCCTCTGAAACAAAAATAATGATGTGTGGTTTGCATATCAGTTCTTTACTCGCAAAGAATTATTTAATTTATTCACTTTAATTATTCAACTTATTCATCATAATCTCTACTAATTACGCTGAGAGAAGGCTACCACCCTGGGGATTCTATAGTGATTGCTGACAATAGTAATGGAAGCTGCATCGTTGTTTTGTATTTGTGCAATGTCACTATTAAGTTCTCTGGGATATTCATGCTATCTTTCCGTACTATTAAATAAGGAGGTAGCATAGATTGGATCTGGTACTAAGCAAAAGACAGAGGTTAGTATTAAGCTTAGGAATAACATTGGGAAGGAATGAATATAGTTAATGTAAAGATTATTCGTCAAATCGTGGCTCTGTTTTTATTGGTTGTATAACATCGTCACTGGTTCTCTCAGTCTGTTCAGCTGTCTGAAAAAGAGAATGTTGACATTCGACTCACAGACATAATTAAATATGGAAAAGTCAGTGGGGTTATCCCAGTGGCTATGACATAGACTTTCATGCTAACTAATTTTCCTTCCAGAGAACCTTGACTATACAATCTGGAAATGCTACTCCAACCCTTTTTGTCCTTGGGGCTTGATTTTTTGTAGTATTCATTTGTATTCTACCTTGTACACTATTCTTTTTTATTCTTTTCAAGTCTCTTCCAATTAAAAATGTGGGTACTGGTAACATTCAATCATAAACTGGTGGGGACAAGTCATCTAGAATGACCATATAAGGGACTGTATTTGAGAATTTTGATACCCCTCATCTGACAGTCAGATCTCACAGAGAACCTGCAAAGAATGTAGAATATCTTATGCTTAAAGAAGTTTTCACCCTTTTCTTTAAAAAAGATCATATATGATGAGACTTTCATGACAACTTCTTTGCCACAAAATGCATTGTTATCTTCATTGAATCATATCAAAAATTAACATACCCAGAAGAGATGGAACACACTTGTTTCCAGAAAAGTCCTAAATAAGTGATATGAGGGATGATTTTTGGGGAGACAGCATTGAGCTGTGAAAAGGCAGGTGGTAGAACACTTTAGACTCCTAGTGAGGCAGATCAAGAACTTCTTTACTACCTCAGTGTTGTGTGATACATTTTAAAGTGCCCATCCGGAACATTATTTTGATTTGTGTTCCTTTAGAATCAACCTCAATTTCCAGTGCTATCATCTATCATTTTATATTCCTATAAGTGAATCAAATATTTGTGGCAGCCTGTAGGTTTCTTTTGTTATTAGAGCCAGAATAATATAAAAAAGAAAGAGAAATAACAGCAGGTTTGCTGGGGAATGTCTAGTATCCTGTGTTTACAAGAGTTCAGGTGCTTTTCTTTTGAATTTTAATTTGTTGTTGTACTTGTTTTTT
>NW_022651365.1:0-4629 GCF_011064425.1 Rattus rattus
TTTTTTTTTTTTAATTTTTTTTTATTAACTTGAGTATTTCTTATTTACATTTTGAATGTTATTCCCTTTCCCAGTTTCTGGGCAATCATCCCCTAATCCCTCCCCTCCCCTTCTTTATGGTTGTTCCCTCCCCACCCCCCCCATTACGCCCTCCCCCAATAATCCACAGTCCCTGGGTTTTTAGTGTGGGCATCACCCATCTGATTTTTGTCATATTGGTTCAGTGGTGGGACTTAGGCTTATCTTTGGGGTAAAACCTTTAACCAAATTAAGTAAAGTCCTTCCCTTTTTAATTTAAAGTTTGGGTTACTCTTCTAGGTCTCTGTGTTTGTTGTGAACATCTTAACTTCCTTTGATACAACCCCCAGCTAAACAGATTTTTCTTTTGTTATGCTCAGAAACCTTTCTTATCATTTGGTTTAAAAATAGGTTCAATATTATTTGATTGAAGTCTCAGCTGTAGCTCACCAGTCGTGATTGTTTGAACCACTCTCCTTTCTTGGGCATTATTAGTCTTGCCTAGATTTGGTCTTCAAAACCGGGTTGATGGCTTAAATTTCTGGCGATCATATTAGAAACAGCTCTCCTTTAAATAGTAATAATTCAGGGAGAAAATGGCAGGCATCAAAGTTTATAAAACCTTGAACAATAGGATGGTACTAGATTGACTTGACTGTTTAATTAATTTGGTAAAGGGAAGGTTGTCTAGGGCTTTATTCAAAAGAAGACTATATTGATTTTATTATTCACAGGGGGCAATAATTTTGATATAGAAGAAAAGTAAAGTATACATAAAACAGCTCTATTTCTCTGTGAAGTGATAATGACAAAATGTTTGTCAAATTATTGCTAGTGACGAGGAAAATAAAGGTCAAGGCCTTTCATTTTTATTTCATACCATCAATCTTGCTTAGATAAATGTCACATGATATAAGTTTTATTCAAATAGTTTTGGTTGAAAGATACAAGTTTCTTCTGTATTTATGTCTGTATCAGACTAGTGCCTTGACTGAATGTACTCTAATCACAGTCTTAGCAGCGGCACATTAACCTATTTTTCCCAAGAATCATGCATACTTATTATAGGAAAGATAATGGTCATCTGAAATCCAAGGTCTAACAATAAAAATGGTGATATTAATGCATTACTAGTGTCATAAATGAAGAAATCAAGATGGAATTTTTAGTGGATTATGAATAGGTAATAGACAAAACAATAGCTTAACACATAAAGTTAAAATAAAGACAGCACAGAGTAAAGAGTATTTGTGAGATGAAATTTATAGGACTAAAGTTTTGTGCTAATTACTACTATTTATGGGTAGGTAACTTATTTTGGGGAAATCAATATCTTTTTGGGGCCTCATTTTCTACATATGTCAAGTGGCATCTACTAAACTATTCATATATATTACAAGAGAATATCTGTGATCTAGGATTTTATAAAGGCTCACTGTGAAAATACCAGTAGAGTTTAGGAGCTAAGAGCAAAGTTGTCTAGAGAAAAAAAAAAGAAAAGAAGAATGGGAAAGGAACAACATTTCCTTGAAAAGAGTTTACCTCCTGTGACTGAAGTAAGGTCGCTTATATGAATTCATCACTGTAGTAAAAAGTGATACGATGCATTAGAAAGACACCTGCCATGTTCACACATTGTTCTGAGAGATGACAATGCCCAGGAAATGAAAAACAATCTTCCTGTTATCATCAGACATTGATCTGACATCAAGGCCCATAGTATGTATTAGCTTAAAGAAAAAAAGACATAGAAATAAGGAATATCATAATAATCCTGGCTCATGTGCTTGGGAGGATGTAAACAGCCTGAATTATTAAACTGTCAAGTGTAGGGACAAAGACAAACTCAAATCTGGAGCTAAATTCCTCTGTGGCCTGGATGTAGGCAGTGCACAGCACGGAAAGTGGTGAAAAATATTTTAAAATACAAACACCTTTTGTCTTGATTATAAGTTTCTTTTGTAATTCCCCAAGAGCCATCCAGAAAGTCTGTATCTTTCAGTCATAGGTATGCTTAGTTATTCTGGAAGCATTCTTTAGGGAGAAAGTAAAATAAACAAAGGCAGTGCTGGAAAAAGAGAGAGAGTAAGGGAGAGAGAGAGAGGAAAGGAATGTATTGGTAAGTAAGAAACTTAAAATAAAACTTTTCATTTTCTAATTTGGGCAAAGTATACTTATCTATTAAGGATGAATCAATTTACAATCATATAATAGTAATAATTTAAAAATATAATAAGTTCACATTCCTGGCATGATACCTTTAGTGATTCAGGAACAATAACCAAGTGTTAGAAAACTCAGACAAAAAATGTTTTATATTATTATAAGTATTTTCAAAATTGTCATATTTAAAGCTTACTTTTAGCAATCTTTATATGTCCTAATTTGACTAATTAAAATTCTTGTTTAACAATACAGTACAGTAAGTTTAATGGTACTTACAAATATTCCAACAGAGTATTCAATGGAAACCTTTAAAATTCAGATCTCTTCGATGATTCATTAAGGTAAGTCATTCATGGAATCACATGCTGAGAGCACCCATTTCAGGATCCAGTTTGGTTTGAAGATGTCTTATGTCTATAGAGATACTTTAAAGGAATTTTAGGAATTATTTTGCTTTATATTAAATTGGTAAGTATTTTGCCTTTTTTAATAACCTTGCTTGTTCTCTCTTCTAAATATTATTCAATACCCACAGATATATTTGTTTAAATAAATAAAAACACACTTTAAGTATCGACCATCATAGGATTTTTTTTTCTTTTTGACATTGGGTGAACTCGCTCAATATTATGCATAATAAGTGTAATTTCTAGAAATTTTTATGATTCATTTTTCTTTAGGCCTGAATAATATTATTCCATTTTGTGTATGTACAAGATATACATTAAACAGTCCTCTGCTTTTTTCCAAGGAGAATTCCATCTTTTTACTATAGTAAATAGAGTCACAATAAACTTGGTGTTACAAATATCTTTATGGTGTGACACAAAGTTTTCTGTGCATATTCTCTGGTCTAAATTCAATGATAAATGCTGTCTTGGAGAAATTTGATGTAGAATAATGGACCAAGATACAAAACAATCTTATTTAGCTATGTGCATGTGAGAGTACATGTATGCTTACATGTAGCTAAAAGCCATAAGCCATATACACATATTCTTGATATATATAACATACACACACATATACCATGCTCAGCAAAATTTTTTCTCTGGAATTAATCATAATTCTCATCTAATTTATTTCTCTACAAACCAATGACTTAAATGGATATAGGGAGGGAGAAAGATAGGGAGAAAAAGCAGTAAAAGTGTGGAGGAGAGGAAGGATGAAGGGATGCAAGAATGGAGGAAGGAAAGTAAATAGAAAGAGTTGATGTAAATTCTGTGGGGAAGAGAGCTGAACACCCAGAAGTGTAGACCATCTTGAGACCGCAGAACGAACTGCCACTTCTGCCCACCTCTGTCCACATCCCTGGTCCAAGAGGTAACTGCATAGTGCCTCTGGACACAGGAATATAGGAACAGTCAGCTGCCAATACCTGGGATTCTGATCTGTGTCCAGAACTCAACTGAAGTGAACCAGTCAAACAGCTCCCTATATCCAAATCCTGTAGGGGAGAGAGCTGGATCTTCAGAAGTGCAGACACTCCTGAGAAATCAGAGGAGACTACCCTCTGCCCACATTCCCAACACAAGAGGGAACTACCTAGTGTAATCTAGGCCGCCTGAGTGAAAGGACCTAGGACTAATCAGGGGCAAGACCCATTTGATTCCTGCCTACACTGACTGCTGCAAAACTGTCACCAGGAGGACCTACACACCTGAGAGCAGAGCACCTGTTCCCAGAAACATTGAAAGAAAACTGGAAAACAGTTCTACAGGAGTGCTGACACAGAGGCCTAGAGGAGGGTCAAGCCACTGTCAGAAACAGCAAGACAAGCTAACAACAGAGACAATCCAATGGCAAGAGGCAAGCACAAGAAACTCGCATTTTGGTCATGCTTCTTGAGTTTCATGTGTTCTGTGCATCTAAGGTAATTCAAACTTTCGGGCTAATATCCACTTATCAATGAGTACATACAATGTGTGTTTTTCTGTGATTGGGTTACCTCACTCAGAATGATATTTTACAGTTCCATCCATTTGTCTATGAATTTCATAAAGTCATTGTTTTTGATAGCTGAGTAGTACTCCATTGTGTAGATGTACCATATTTTCTGTATCCATTTCTCTGTTGAAAGGCATCTGGGTTCTTTCCAGCTTCTGGCTATTATGGCTGCTATGAACATAGTGGAGCAGGTGTCTTTGTTATATGTTGGGGAATCTTTTGGGTATATGCCCAAGAGAGGTATAGCTGGGTCCTCAGGTAGTTCAATGTCCAATTTTCTGAGGAACCTCCAGATTATTTCCAGAATGGTTGTACCAGTCTGCAATCCCACCAACAATGGAGGAGTGTTCCTCTTTCTCCACATCCTCGCCAGCATTTGCTGTCACCTGAGTTTTTGAACTTAGCCATTCTCACTGGTGTGAGGTGAAATCTCAGGGTTGTTTTGATTTGCATTTCCCTTATGACTAAAGATGTTGAACATTTCTTTAGGTGTTT